>NW_005871327.1:295466-300234 GCF_000147115.1 Myotis lucifugus | reverse complement strand
GTAATTCCACACTCTTAGGAGGAAATTGGAGGCCCAAGAAGGAAAATGACTTGTTGCTCAAGGCCCTACACAACCCAAGAAGCATAAAAGTTCTTTTTAAGATACTGGAAGGAAAAAATTCCTGGGAAAGAACCCCAAAGTAGTTACTGGGAGTTGCGCATGGCCTAATAGTTCTTAGGTTGCATCGTGTCTACCCAGCAAAATTTCTCATTCCAAGCCACCCACTCTGGCCCCATAAGAACCACTCTATAGACATTCTGACGATTCAGTCACTTACTGCGTGGGCTGCCGCTCTGCTCCGCTAGCTGCTGCGGGACAGCCGGCCTCCGGCCTCTGGGTGAGGACAGGAGGGGGGGGTGGGGGGAGGGAAAGGCGGGGAGGAGCAGGGGGAGGAGGAGGTGGAGAGGGAGGGCGGGGGAGGAGGAGGAGCAGGGGAGGGAGGCCGGCCATCGGGGTTTAAATTTAGACACAAATCTAAACAGATACTGTCCCCTCCCAGGGCAGGGCTCCAGCGAGGGAGCCACCTCGCTCCATTCATGTGCCCAAACATGGGATGGGACAGCCGCCGGTGCCTCTTTCTGGAGAGGTATGTCCCGGACCCTGGTCCCTGCCGCAGTTTCAGCCCTCTCCGCCTCTCCCTCGTTCAGTGCACCTTCTTCCTTTTCCTGCCCTGAAAGTTCGAGTTGTTCTTTCCCTCTTTGATCTCCCCTCTTTTATGGGCATCCTTCCTGCTTCCTTTCCATCTCTTCCCTCCTTTCATTGCTTTCATGTCACACATGGTTTTCCCGACTGGAGAGCAGGACCCTGCCCGGCTGACGCCTGTGTGAGGTGGATGCCCGTGTGAACCCCTGGCCCAGAAGACAGCAGTGCACACGGAGCCCCTCACCGTGCGGAAGGGACAGGACCCTTCCCCTTTCAGCCCTACCGCTCCACCTCCCAGCCTCACATTTTCACAGCCAACCTGCCCATCCCTCTTCTGCATGCCAGGAAGAGGAGGAAGAGGAGGAAGAGGAGGAAGAGCAGGAGGAGGAGGGGGAGGAGGGGGAGGGAGAGGGAGAGGAGGAAGAGGAGGAATAAGAGGCAGAGGAGCAGGAGGAGGAGGGAGAGGGAGAGGAGGAAGAGGAGGAAGAGCAGGAGGAGGAGGGGGAGGAGGTGGAGGGAGAGGGAGAGGAGGAAGAGGAGGAATAAGAGGCAGAGGAGGAGGAGGAAGGAGAGGGAGAGGAGGAAGAGGAGGAGGAATAAGAGGCAGAGGAGCAGGAGGAGGAGGGAGAGGGAGAGGAGGAGGAGGAGGAGAGGGAGGAGGCAGAGGAGGAGGAGAGGAGGAGGAGGAGCAGGAGCAGGAGGAGGCAGAGGAGGAGGAGAGGAGGAAGAGGAGGAGGAGCACAAGGAGAAGGGACAAGAGGAGGAGGAGGAGGAGCAGGAGGAGGCAGAGGAGGAGGAGGAGAGAAACAAGGTATCCAAGCTCCCCCAGCAGTAGACCTTGATAGATGCGGGGATTTCAGTTCCGTGAGCTGCTGGCCGAGGGCCTTCTCTGTTCCTGTTAATTGAGGGAAGGGGAGCGAGGAGGCGGAGAACAAGCTGTGTGGGAGGGAGGGGCTCCCCGCCTGGGGTCTGGAGCAGCTTCTTTCTCTGCTACCAGGGTATGGCCTGGCCACCAGCCCTCGCCTCGGAGCCTGTGCTTGAGGGGGCTGGCAGGGAAGCCTCTGCGTGGTCCTGCAGCCCCCGCCCCCATCCCCAAGCCCTGACCCGCCACCACCGCAGCAAGGAGAGCCGTCCCTGAGCTGGACCGTGATGCTGAGCGCTGCTCCTGCTACAAAGAACTGCCTGGATTCTGCTCCTCATGCCAACTTTCAGCCTCAGACACGTGGCCTCCCTCCCGTCACACAGCCTTCCAAGGCCTGAACTTCTAGAACACTGACAGCCCTGATGCCAAAGTGTTTCCCATGTTCATTGAACTCAGCTGAGCATGGGGCAAGACTCTGGATTTCAGAAACAGATCGAGAGTTGAATTCCAGCTCTGTTGCTTTCTAGCTGTGTTTCCATAGACAAGTTGCTTAACCTCTCTGATCCTCATTTTCCTCACCTATACAGTTTAGTAGGCACTCTGAAAAGAATAACTTTTTATAATGCTTAGCCCCATGTGCAAGTTCAAATGAATAGGGACCTGGTATTTTTCTTATTTAGAGCTGGGCATTCTGAGGTCCCCAATGCTGGGAATTAATGCTGAGTCCCCTTCCCTCTGGCACAGCGTCAGAGGTGAGAGCACCAGAGGTGAGGGCGCCAGAGGTGAGGGCACCAGAGGTGAGAGCGCCAGAGGTAAGGGTGCCAGGGGTGAGGGTGCCAGAGGTGAGGGTGCCAGAGGTAAGGGTGCCAGAGGTGAGGGCGCCAGAGGTAAGGGTGCCAGAGGTGAGGGCGCCAGAGGTGAGGGCACCAGAGGTGAGGATACTAGAGGTGAGGACACTAGAGGTGAGGGCGCCAGAGGTGAGGATCCCAGAGGTGAGGGCGCCAGAGGTGAGGATGCCAGAGGTGAGGGGGCCAGAGGTGAGGATGCCAGAGGTGAGGGTGGCAGAGGTGAGGATGGCAGAGGTGAGGGCGCCAGAGGTGAGGGCGCCAGAGGTGAGGGTGGCAGAGGTGAGGGCGCCAGAGGTGAGGGTGGCAGAGGTGAGGGTGCCAGAGGTGAGGGTGCCAGAGGTGAGGATGCCAGAGGTGAAGATGCCAGAGGTGAGGGCACCAGAGGTGAGGATCCCAGAGGTGAGGGCGCCAGAGGTGAGGATCCCAGAAGTGAGGGCGACACAGAGGTGAGGGCGCCAGAGGTGAGGGCGCCAGAGGTGAGGGTTCCAGAGGTGAGGACGTCAGAGGTGAGGATGCCAGGGGTGAGGGTGCCAGGGGTGAGGATGCCAGGGGTGAGGGTGCCAGGCAGAGTTGGCGGCAGGAAGGGCTTTTCCTGGGACCCTGCTCTGCGTGCTGGCACTTGTGATCTTGTTTCTTTCCGTGAAGGTGCGGGACTGAGCTGGTGGGGGACCCTGGCCTCGCCCATCTCCGGCCCTGACTCCTGGGGTTTCCCTCTCTGCCTCCATGGGGTCCTATCTGCTCAGATGGGGCTGCCCCAGCTCAGGTTTCTGGCTTCACCGACGGGAGGCGGAAGTGCCGACCCAGAGGAAACCGTTAGGCACAGATAGCATCGCCGCCACCCAAGGTGCTTGCAGCTGCACCCACACCCTGCGCAGGCCCTCCCTCGGCCAGCGAGGCCCAGTCCCACCCACAGGCCAGCAGCTCGGCCTCCCCCGCTCCCGCTGCACCGGGCTGCTTGGGCAGAGACCTTCATGGGAGGAAGGAGAGGAAACGGGGGAGAAGCCTGGGCCCACAGCTGTTTCAGCCGCCCCGCCACGGGAAGGCCGGGCCCGAGCTCGCCTTATCCCCCCTCCTGCCCCTCCAGGAGATCCCAGAAGCCAGAATGGAGACCACACAGCTGGAAAACACCGGTTTTTGCTGGGGCACCTGGGGAGTGACTCCCCGCTCTGTGGATGAGAGGAGCTGCCGACCCCAGGGGAAGGGAACGTGCCTCCAGGGGTGGCTCCTGCCCTCTCTGGGGCTGGGCGGCTCCCCAGGACCCATTTTCTCACTTCTCCTTCACACCCTGGTATCAGAGCCAGCCAGCAGTGAACAGAGGCCAGTGGGGCACCAGGCGGGAGCCCTCCCCGCAGGGGAGACCCCGTGCCCCAGCACACGGCAGGCCTTCAGCAAACACTCCGCGAACGGGTGATAACTGACGGAATGAATGAAGCCAACTGGTAGGATTTTTGCTTTTACATCAGAGGCAGAGGCTTTGAGGAGTCGCCAGTGTGCGGAAAAGAGCCCCTAAGTTAGGCAGGAACTGAATTAGTTTCCAGGCAGAATTGCCAAGAGCTTCAATCAGCTCCTGGTAAGTGTTCACACTGTGATGACCACCCGGTGTTAAAACACAGAGCAGAAAGCAAATATTCTTTCAGGACTACAAATACTAACTCAAATATATGGAGTACTTTAGCCCCAAATCCCGAGAAGGTGGCAAAAAACAACTCGTGTTGCAAGTCAACTTGCATTGAGGAGCGGAGTCAGATACGCGGAAATGGAGGCACCCAGGTTTGGGTTTTGTGTTGAATGGGAACCAAAGGCACTTCCGTGCGCAAGTGCATGGCCTGGCCCTGATGGTGAGGAAGCGCTGGGCAAGCCACGTGGGAAGACGTTCCTCCCAATCGCCGGTCTGCGATCTTCTAGAGCATCAATGCTGAAAGGTCACAGATAGGCTGGGCAGGGTTGCAGGTTAGAGACCAGAGCCAGGTGGCGACTGGGTTCCGCGTGCTGTCTGGCTTGGCTCTCTGACTCTATTAAGGGGATTATTATATATGTATATATCAGATCATCACAGTGTACACTGTATATTACAAGTTTATTTGTCAGCTGTACCTCCATAAACCTGGAAAAAAGAGAGATTATTAGGGCAATTGGCAAAACTGTGAGGAATCCTGGGTGAAGGGTACATGGCAGTTCCTCGTATGCATCTTACAACTTTTCTCAATGCTTAAAATGACATCAAACTAAAAAGTTAAGAAAAAAGGTGTGGTAAGAATTGATTTCCTTTGATTCCAGATTGGCCCCTCCCTTCCCCAGTCCTTTATCACTCGTTCCTGCCACCCCACCCCCACCCCCAGAAACCCACAGGATGGGCAAGGCCTGATGATGCTGGTGACCATGAGACAGCAGCGAGAGAGAGGGCCAAGTCTCTTGG
>NW_005871327.1:292811-295074 GCF_000147115.1 Myotis lucifugus | reverse complement strand
CTGATGATGCTGGTGACCATGGGGACAGCAGGCAGAGAGAGAGGGCCCAGCCTCTTGGGACGACAGAGAATGGAGACAGAAAGAAAAGATTATTCAAATCTTTCTTTGTACAAATATCTTTGTGTTGTTTCAGGGATTTCAATAAACACATGTATTTTCATAATTTTGGAGGAGAGTTTTAATTTAGAGAGAGAGAGAGAGAGGGGGGGGGGGGAAGAAACAGGAACCTCCATGCACTGAGCCAGGCACCCTGTGGAAGGAGCTGCGTCTGCGTTGAGAGGGGGGCGGGGAGGGGAGGACCTGGTGATGGAGAACACTGGCCAGTCACCGAGGACAAGGGATAGTGTTGATGAAAAAACCAAAGGGGATGCCCAGAGACATCCTTCTCCTTCTGAGGCCTATCCCAGGTTTAGGAGTAAAATTAGACACAGCTACAAGGACATTCAAACCTTTCCAACCCAAAAAGTGCATCATGCAGAGCACTGGGCCTGTCTCCATCCTGCTAAGAAGTAGAGGAACACGGGGATCGATGCCTGGCCCCGCCCAGACCAGTGGGCAGTGACCCGCAGACCCTGCTGTCCGTGGTCTTTTTAGCCTCAGTGGAGTGAGTGACATGTTCAGAATAGCCCACGCCGACTGTGGGTGCTACTCCCTTTGCCAAAAACGGGCTCAGGGAGGGATACATCAGGGAGGGGATTCTGGCCCATGTGACCAGAGAGGAAACTTCCCCTCTGATGAGGACACACACAGGAAGACGTGCCCTGTAGACCCACAGTGCTGTCCTGCCCGAGGTCCCCGGGAGAGACGCGCATCCCACGTGCACCGGTGCCTGTGATGTTCGTCATTGCGAAGGGTGCGTTATAATGTCCCTTACTCCTTATCCTCCCTCCAAACATCAAACTTAATGAGGGCACATTCCTTTCTGTCTTGGTCAACGTTCTATGCTCCTGGTTCAAGTTCAGTAAATACGTGGATGAATGACCAGACCCTGGCTCCAGGCAAAACACATGGAGAATCCCCGTTGCGATCCAGTTCTCGAATCGCGTAAACGCAGGACAAACAGACTCGGAGCCTAGAGGATGGCAGAGACTTAACGATCGACCCTGAAACCGACTTCCTGAGTCCGACATGACCTTGGTCAAGGTACTTAACCACTTTGCTCCTCAGTTTCTCCATCTGTAAGATGGGGATAAGAATGTGCCTCATAGCGTTTAAGGATTAAATGAGTTAACACGCGTGAAATGCTTACAAGAGTGCTAACGAGCAGTAAGTGTGATAAATGCCGGGTCGTTACCTTCCACGATTATAAAAGGGCAGGTCTAGGTAGCAGACAATGCGATCCCGTGTTCATCTCACTTCTGGGCCGGCGCTGTGAATCCCACCTACTTCGTATATATACGTTTCTCAGTCGGCTGCAGCCTGGCCTTGGAGCGAAGACTCACCTCATTTTTCTCATCCCTACGTTACCCACAGTTCTGAGTTCTCCGAGTCCACATTTGGTTCTGCGTGTTTTCTCACACATGCCGCCGAGAAAAGAGGGGGCGGGCTTTCACGTCTCAATTCTGAATAAATTTCACTTTCTTGAGTGGTGTGTTTTTTAAATCTTGGAAACCAGTTTTAAGTTGTTCTGATTTAAATAATGCATAGATTTCATGTAGACACCATGGGGCTTTCCCGGCATCCGCAAGGGTTTGACCCCCTTCCTAAATGTCACCACTAGCAGCAGGTTCCCAGCCCTCAGCCGGTGTATGCCCTCACACCTCCTGGTGCCCAGGTCTAGCTACGGTTGTACGGTCTTGGAGTTGTTATTAATTCCCACACGTGTGTCTTCATTCCCCTCTTCTGCTTTCTGACCTATGATTGCATCGGAGACTTTTTTAGATGTTCCTCTTCTTGGGGACTATTCCTAGACGCACAAAGAAAGGGGTCTCTACCGTATAAGGTGTCGTTTATCTGAGAAGGCGATAGAGCAATTACAGACCCTTGACCATTTAAATCATAACTCGAGCTAAATGCTACTTGTCCTGAGTGTGTAAGACTGAGTGCTGCTGGGTCCTGACCCAGATGGAGGGTTCAGGGCAGGGCTGGGGCCAGGGGAAGAGGAAGCGACCGGGGCGTGCTCTGTGGAGACGGGATGGTGGGGCTCCAGGAGTCCGTGGATGGAGTGGAGAGGGGCCCCAGGGTTTGTCCCCGGGCCTGTGCAGGGCACACACTAGCCTGTGCGAGGGGCATGAAGGTTCGGAACCCACCGGCCTCCTCATCC
>NW_005871327.1:286050-292349 GCF_000147115.1 Myotis lucifugus | reverse complement strand
TAAGCACTAAATCTGACCTCACACAGCCCAGATGGCGGTGAAGCAAAGGACCGGACGCCACCAGGCCTGGCAGAGGTCAGGCGGGGAGACGGTACAGCTCAGCGGGAAGGGGATGTGTGGGTGCCGCGGGGGGGGGTGGGGGGGGGAGTAGGGGAGCGTGGGGGCGGTGGGGAAGGGATTTGCATCTCATGGCCGAACCAGCCTGAGAGCTAACATCCTGTTTTTCTGTAAGGGGCACCCTTACAGGACAGAAAGCGCCCCTGACCATGGCCAGCTCAAAAGTGAGTGTCAACAGCTTCGCAAATGGACCCCCACTCCCCAGAGGCTGCCGAGCCCAGGCCCCCCTCCACCCCAGCCCCAGGACTCCAGACCTCCCCCCACCCCCGCCGCCACCCTTCCCTCCCCCCGCCCCAGAGACTTATCAACAGGAAGCTGTTAGCTGGAACGCTCTGTTCCCTGACATTCTTGTTTTCATTCTGCAGCTGTGTTTCGGCTCCATGAGCTGTGTCTGTGTGTCTTGGGTCTGTCTGTCTGCCTGGCCTCTCACACCCATGTACAGGCCGTGGTCCCCGTGAGGCCAGGGCACCAGAGGAGGCCCTGGCTGGTGAGAAGGAAGTGGGTGGTAAGGAAGCACTCAGGCTGCCGGGCAGCTGTTGTTGACGAAGGAGGGCAGGGGTCCTCAAACTATGGCCCGCGGGCCACATGCAAATACAAATATTTTATTTGTTCCCGTTTTGTTTTTTTTTACTTCAAAATAAGATACGTGCAGTGTGCATAGGAATTTGTTCATAGTTTTTTTTTAAACTATAGTCCGGCCCTCCAACGGTCTGAGGGACAGTGAACTGGCCCCTGTTTAAAAAGTTTGAGGACCCCTGAAGGAGGGTGACTGCTGGCCCAGGGATGGTCACGGAGGAGATGCTCAGGACAAGCCCTGAGTCATGAAGCTCGTGCCTCGCCCACTGCCACCCCTCCTCACCCCTCCTCACCCCTCCTCACCCCTCCTCACCCCTCCGGGTGCCTCTCTCAACCTCCTGTCTCAGGGATGCGTGGGCCCCTCCTCCTGCCGGTACCCACGGTGCCTGCTCACCAGGGGCCTGATTCTCACACCTTCTCGCTGGGGAAGCGGCGGGTAAGTGAACGCAGGAGGTTTCTCTCCTTCCTTTTATCCCAAGTCACTGTCACTTAAAAAGCCCACAGGGCTCCCATGTGCCTTAGTCCCTGCAGCTGCTCACATGCACGGCCCGTAGGACCCAGGAGGTCTGTTCTCACTCGAGGCACATCACATGGGTCGGTCTCTGCTGCTTTTTCTTCCACGGCCTCTCGTTCAAGTCTAGAAGGAGAAGACCTCCAAACGCAGAGACGCTGAGGCCCCGAGCCCCCCAGTGGCTAGAAGGAAAGCGGTGGTCGTTCTCCCTCCAGTTCCCTCGGCAGATGCGCGCCCCCCATTCGTGACAGCGGCCGGCCCGCGGAAATCACACGCGTGAGCTGCAGGGCTGGCTTTAAAGGAGCCCCTGAGGCAGCGACTGAGCGTCAGGCAGGTGGGATGTGCTCGCAGGTACCGCGTTTGAAACGGAGCCCGAGCTCGCGTAGCCCTCACGGCAGGTGTGGCTAGGTCTCCAGGAAGCCACATCCAGAAAAATCTACACACGAGTAACCCTGGGCTCCCGTTTCAGATGCCGGCTAGTGTCTGCCCAGGTTATATTTCAAAATTAGTCCAAGAATCCTATTTTTTAGAAGGCAAGCTATATAAAGCCACAGTGAGCAGCATACTCAACAATGAAAAACTCAAAGCTCTAAAATTCATGTGAAATCTAATAGAACCCAAAATTGCCAGAAAAAAGAAATCTTTTTTTTTTAAATATATTTTATTGATTTTTTATAGAGAGGAAGGGAGAGAGATAGAGAGTTAGAAACATCGATGAGAGACAGTGAGGTCTGGCATGAAGACAGACACATGGACAGACCGGTGGGGCAGAGCAGAGAGCCCAGAATAACCTTCGTGAACGTGGCCACAGGGTCTGCGACAGTGTCCCGGCCACACACCGGGGAAGGGCATTCTCCTCAGCAGGGTTGGGAAGCCGGATAGCATGTGCCAAAGGTCGAAGTTTGACCTTGACCTTACACCATAATCAAAAAGTAACCCAAATGGACTGAAGACCTAAGCATAAGACTTAAAACTATAGAAGCCCCAGAATAAAGAAGCGCACAGGCCCATTGACAAATGAGCAGATGAAGAAAATGTGGTGCATGCCTGTAGCATGTTTACCGTGGAATATTATTCAGCCTCAAACGAGAAGGAAGCCCTGTCACACGCTACACATCTGAGCAAGATGGGCCGGTCCCGAAAGGACAGACGCTGCGTGCTCCCACGGACAGGAGAGGTGCAGAGGGGTCTGCTTCGTAGACACAGGAAGCAGAGCTGGCTGCTGCTGCAGGGAAGGGGAGCGGAGAGCTGTATCCAGGGGTCTGGACTTGGCTTTGCAGGATGGAGAGGTTCAGACCTGTGATACCGTATGTGCATAGGGAACACTGAGCTGGATGGACTCTTAAAAATGGTAAAGAGGGGAATTTTTACAGGGCGTGTGTTCTACCGCAATTAACACTGGAAAGGAAGCAAAAAGGAAAAGTATAAACACTGAATAAACCAGACCATCAGCGACCTCTGGGAGCCGCCCTCTGGCTTCCTTCAGAGGCCACGCCCCTGGCAACAGTGACAAGTTCTAGGGGAGCCCATTTGGCACCAACAAAGGGAACACCTATCAGGAGAGAGCCGGCCGGCAGGATGGCATGTGCAGAGGAGAGCACAGCCGGCCTCAGGCAGGCTGGGGCGGGACGGAAGCCTCCGTTCTCCTCGGGTTGAACTGCTAGGCTTTCACAGTAACTTCCAACGTGGAGGTTCTCAGATGAAACCACAAAATTGGGCTGAGGAGCGGCGACAGCAGGGGCAGGGGCCCTTCACCTCACTCTGCGATTGGGCCACTCGATGAACTGTCGACGCCACAGACTGAAGGCCGGTTTGAGTGGATAAGGGGTGTATAGCGTCTACGACGTGTCTGGTGGGCTGGGTGGGGTGGGGTGCGCAGCACTCAGGGTGGAGGGAGGGCGGGAATAGAGCCGGAAGCTGGCAGAGCCCTGGGGGAGGACGGGTGTGTGTGTGTGTGGTGGGGGGGGAGGCAGACTGTCAATCTCAGCATCTTTCAGATCCCTCGCCTCCCCACAGGAGCCAATGAGGCGCATGCAGGCTGTGATCTTTGCAAAAGTCAAAAAACAGGTCCATTAAAGCCAAGTCTAATCAGCTTCCAGGTCCAGGTCTCAGTTCACAGGAAGCACAGCGCGCATTCCCTGTGCGACCCAGGGGGGTTTTATCAGCAGAGCCTGGAATGCAAAACATTTCTATAGATCAAACGAGCTGGTTTCTTCAACAAAAATGACATTAAAGAAAATAAAGAAAGAGAAAGAAGGAAGCGTAAAGAGACGTATTAACAAAATCCAGTGTTGGGCCCCGGTGCAAACACCGATGTTTTTGCGACGTTGGGAAAACGTGAAGGCAGAGGATGCGGAGAAACCCGTGCTCCCTCTGACGCAGGGCAGTGCTGTCGTGCTTACGCTAAACGGAACGTTCTTATCTGTCAGAGTTACACACTGAAGCATTCATGGCTAAAGTTATGTGACCTCTGGGGTTTTCTTTAAAATATTCCAGGAAGACAAATTGGCTAGAGGGATAGATTCGGCACGAACGGACATGCACTAGTACTGATGGTCGCTGAAGCTGGGGGGGGTGGGGGGAGTTTGGAGCACTGGTCTCTGCGTGGTCTCAGGCATTTCCGTAATAACCGGGACACGGAGAGACTCGGGGTGAGGGTGCCGAGGGCAGGGCACCAAGAACCTGGAGAGGAGCAAGTGCATCTTTATCTGCTTGGAGGTTTGCTGCACGGCCGTCCTCTTCTCCAGGTGGTGGGAGACTTACTTCATTCATTTCTTTAAAACTCTGAGTGTCGGTGCCGGGGCCCAGCAGCCCCACGCCAAGGGGATATGATCCATGAAAAGACGTGTACACGAACGTCCGCATCAGCTTTACTCATCAGAGTGCAGAGCTAGAAAGACCCCAGATGCCAACAAACGGACAAAGGATGGCTTATTTGTACAAAAAGATGTCACTCAGCCATAAACAGAAGCAAGCCAGCCACACGCCCAGTGGCATGGATGAACCTCAAAACCAGAATGCCAAGCGGAAGCCAGACCCGTGCTCTGACATTTGGAACAGACACAACTAAGTCGAGGGCGTCGGACATCAGAATGACCGTTGTCCTCACTGTGGCACCGGCGGGAGGGCCTCCGGAGTCCAGCAGGGCCCGAGGAGCAGAGGCTGGGGGTGGCGGGGCCTCACCGCCGAGAGGCGCTGCAGGAGGGTGGGTGGGGGCAAGCACTTGGCTGGAGGGTGGGTTGAGGTGTTTTGGTCTCAGTGGGACAGCACCTGTCCCCAGGGGCTGTGAGCTGACACCCAAGGACATGAATTTCTTAAGTGAGGGGTTTGCACCAGGACTGCTCTCTCCCTGTCCGAGGGTGTCTCATTGCTCCTGATAGTTAAGAAAGCTTCTCCTGACACTTGGCCACGCCCCGTCCAGGTCAGTGTCAGCCCTGGGCTGTCCCCAGGGCTCTCCCTGGAGCCCCCACAGTGGGGGTGCCCTGAGCTCAAACCACCCAGCCATTCTTGCCCGGGCACCTCTGGCCCCAAAGATCATGCTGAGAGCCCGGAGGCTGTGGTCCTGAGTCAGCACTTGAGCCACATCCTGGCCACACCTGGCGTTTCCCTGCAGGGTTCACGGGAGCGCCCTGCTTGTAGAAAGCCCCCTGACTATGCCAGTGTTACGCTGCACGCTCTCTCTCTGTGCCCATCAAATGCCAGGCCCCGTGGGACGGGCTGCTGGACTCCTGTGTACTCTTCTTTGGAGAGCCGGCGAGACAGACAGTAGGGGTGGGGCCGACACTCTGTCCAATGCTCAAGGGTCACAAGGCTCGGGGGGTGGAGGGGAGGGGGGTCAGGGCAGGAGGCGGTAGTGAATGTCTCCTATGTGCCAAGCTTGTGCTAAGCCACGCCTCACAGGGATCCCGGAGGCTGGCCCCATCCTCTTTATTTTACAGAAGAGGAAATTTAGACTCAGAGAGATTAAGTAACTCACTTAAGGCGGAAAAAACAGAGCTAGAGTCAGACCTCAGGCCTTTTCAAGTTGTGCCACTTGGAATCCTTTGAGGGTTAGGCCAAGCACTGTCGCCCTTCAAGGCAAGAGAACTTGGGGCCTTCTGTGTGCCTCAGGGTGTGGTCCTCCAGCATCAGACACAACCGCCGTAACAGGCCTAAGAATGCTCTACTTTACGTTCCACTAGTTCTGTTATCTTTTCTTATCATGACTGTTACCAGATACAGAGGCTGCTGTGACAAAGAGACCCGAAATACGATAGCTTAACTCCCATAAATCCCACGTGAGCAGTTGGGAGGCGGCACACCCGGGAATGGCTTCCTGAGCTGCTACCACCACACCTGTACCCCTGGTGCCATGAAGGGGAGAGCACAGGCCTTCATTGTCACTGACCTGGAAAAGGGCGCATAGCACTTCTACTCCTCTCACGTGGGCCCAAACGTACCTGCACGAACAACTCTAGCTGCAAGGGAAGTTGGGAAATCTAGTTTTTAGCTGCGTTGCCACATGTGCAGTAAAACTTCTATTGCGATAGAAAAGGAGGATGGCCACAGAGAGCAGGGCACCGCCGCAGGAGCTCTGCGAAGCTCTGCACGAGTTGAAAGGCCTCCGGTGTTTCCTTTTAGAGTCAGATCACCTGGCTTCTCGCCACAGCGTGCCCCCTGGCTGTGATTTTGGCAAGTTGTGTGCCTTCCCTGAACCTCTGTCCAGTCCTGTTCCCCTCCCCCCCCCCCCCCCACCAACAGCACAGAAATTCTTCCCAGAGGGCCATATTAGATACCTCCTTAGGTAACCGCATAGTACGTGCGAACATCAGCGGACAAAAAGGTCGGAATCTCCCATCATGTTTTATGCCCTGATATAAAAAAAAAAGAATATTGAAACTCTGAATGGTATAAAGATGGAATCGTATAAAACAGTGACACCAGCTGGCCACCAGGGTAAGGACCCTAGAGAACAGTTGACAGAGGCGCAGTCTGTTGACTGACTTCTTGCACGGAGTTGATAGAATAAATAGCCTATCTGGCTGCATATCGAGCAAGGTCGCATATCACAATAAAATCCTTAGTCAAATTTACCCTGTATTATTACATATCGCAC
>NW_005871327.1:238746-285950 GCF_000147115.1 Myotis lucifugus | reverse complement strand
ACCTCGCTGGGATGCGAGAGCCCAGACTTTGTCTGTGAGAGCCTAGGGGAGGCGGCAAGCTCGGTAAAGGTGCGTTTTGTTGTTTGAATTTTATTTAAAACTTGAGCCTGCTGGGGTTAGGGTGAAACCGCATTCCTGGAATTCCTCTGCGTTGTATTTCCACTCCCAGGGAGAACTTCAGTGAGTCCTACCTCTCCCTGGCCGGGGCCTGCTGTGACCAATCACCTGTGCCCAGACTCCTGGGGGTGTGCGGGAGGTCACTGGCGACCGGACTGCTGGACCTCTGAGTCCTATCACTGAGGGCTGATGAAGGCCCTGAAACTGACTCCTGGCAAAGTGGGTTGGGTGGAGCCCAGGAAGGAAGCTGGCCAGCAGCCCCCGGTGATGCCAATCGAAGAGTTCCGCCCCACCCTACGCCACAAACCACAGAAGGTGTACCTCACCCCTGGCTGAGCCCGTATGGCGGTCTGCAGCTTGTGTTAGTTATAGAAGAGCCCGCTCTTATCTGCCAGCCTCCAAGCTCCTTAAGGGGGAGCGGGAGGGAGGGAGGGAGGGAGGGAGGGAGGAAATCAGCATCTATTAAGTCACACAGACAACCAGCCAGCATTTACCCCTCCCCCAGCCTGGAGGCAGGTGTTATTACTTCCTATTGATCGCGGAGGAGTGGGGGCTGCCCGAGTGAGCCAGCACCACCCCAGACCTCCGCCAGCACTTCATAATTTCATGCCCACAAGAGGAACTCAGGTGTGAGCACGAGGGGCACGTTGCATCATTTATCTCTGGCGGAGCCCAGTGGGCCCTGCCCTGTGAAACTGGTCATTGCTGCATTCACTGCAGATACTTAAGTTGTTGTATTGATATTTTTTAAAGGCTCACGTTTTTAAGAACCCATGGGAGACGGAGTCAGAGCACCTGCAAAGCCTTCGCAGGGTCTCCGTGGAGGTAACACAGCGAGTAGAACCGAAGCAGGTTTCCTGTTTGCGCCCAGCCCCCTGCAGACCTGAGCAGGGGTGCCCGGTGACCCGTGGCTGGTGTCGGAGCCGCGACCACAGCAGTGAGTCTGGCAGATGCAGGTGGCACTTGGCCGACATCCTCAGAGGAGAGAACTTCCCAGGAGGTGCGCGCCTGGCTGCCACCACCCTGGCGTGGTCCGGCCTCCCGCCTTTTGTCTGAAAGTCCTCAACCGGCACGTGTCCCGGCTGGTGATGAGCCCTGCTCTTGGATTTGGAAACTACGGTTCCAGCAGACGCGGACCGGGCCTTTTATTGCTTCCTGCGGGCCGTTCAGCAGAGCGGGGCTGCCCGGCCAGGACAGCCTGTGCCGCCGCGGGAAGGCAGGGTCCTGGGGTCGGGGCCCAGGCGGGAAGCCGGGGAAGCCGCTGACACAGGGGCCTCAGGGCCGCGTCCTGGGAATCGGTCAGGAAAAGACAACGGAGTGGGACAGGAAGGGGGAGCAGAGGCAGAAACTGCGCTTTGCTCTGGTTGCACACAGGGAGGGGGGGACCCAAGGCTCCTTGCGACACCGGAAGCGGCATGTTTGGGGAAGTGAGACCTCCCTGCAGATCCGCTCAGCTTCCAGGCCAACCCCGGTGGCCCCGGAGCAGGCCAACAGGCTTTGCGGTTCTGGCTTTTTCCACACCCACGTGGGTCACTGCTGGGTAAGGGTGCCCCTCACAAGCACCCCCAAACCAGGCCCAGAGCCCATTGTGTTCTAGGGTCAGTCCTCTAATGTCGGAGACCACCTCTTGTCTTCACTAGCAGAGAAGCGTAGAGACCCCAAAAGCTGGTGACCTTTGAAGCCCTAGCAAAGGTCGGAGCTGTGCACCACCCAGTTAATCTAGATAATGGTAGCTGAAGCATCCTCCCCACCTTAATTCATTTAATTCCTTATTGATTAGATACTCATGTAAATCCCTGTTGATTAGATAGTCTGCCTATTACTGGAAATTGTCTGCTGATGAGCTAGTCTGTGTGTCATTGGAACCTCCCTACCTAAGGGCTATCCCAGATCAATAAAAGCTTGGTGAGGCCTTAGCATCCGTGGAAGTCCTCCTCCTTGAGTTGGACTTGCCCGCCTGGTCCCCCAATATTTCCAAATTATCTCGTGTCTTTTCTCTTTCATTTGTGTGCGGCTCCTCTTCCAGACCCCGAACCCTGAACCACGCAGGACGTGGAGGGAAACACACTCAACACTCTAAGGTCCCCAGCCCTCCCCCTTCAGCTCCAGCTCCTCAGGCGGGTGCCAGGGCCCAGCTGCCTGAGGCCGAGGGGCTCGCGGACTCGTGGACCTGAGTCCTGGGCACAGCGCTTTTCTCTGACCTCCCTTCCTCCCGGTCACATGGAGAAGAGACAGATGGACAGACCTAGAGTGCTCCCTGCAGACAGACTGGACACTGTCCCCAAGCGAGTCAATCAGCTGACTCCACACCGAAGGCTCTGAAATATTAGTCCTCCTCAGTCCAGTATAAGCTTGTCTGTTCCACAACCCCATTCATTCTCCCACTCATTCGCTTACACAGGTGTTGGGCACCACCACATGTCGGCACTGCTAAGTCACAAATAGCGTTGGTGGCTATTTATTGAGTCCCTACTACGTGCCACATGCTGTGTTAGTTGTTTCAGACAGAAGCACCCCACTTGCTCCTCTCACAGTCCTGTTCTAACTGAGTGTAAGCACCTGGCTCCAGGTCGCATCCCTGATTCAAGGTCAGACTCCAAAGCTGGTGTTTGCAGGTGCTAACTGTCCTCCCGAGACAGGCAAGATGCAGCCGTTTTGATCCCAGCGAGGTTCCACGCGGCAGCCCCGTGGCCAGGAGGCCAGCTCGCAGGCTCCGACACCCTTGTCATTGTTCCTTTGGTACATTAGAAAGTGTCCCGTCTGTTCCAGAAAACCCGACCAGCCGAGAACGCGTAGCAAAGCCTTCCGTGCTCCCAGCCCTGAGTTCCACCCTGAATACTGCAAACTGGGGGCACAGCGCCCTCGTGTGTACGGAGCACAACACACAGCTGAGTGTGAGATGGCTGACCCTCCGTCCAGTGTCCTCACAGGCCTCTAAAAAAATCTGAAACAAACGGGGCCCCAGTGTCACAGAAGATGGCCAGAGACCCCAGCCAGGAATCGGAGCCTGCCACTGTGGCCCCCACAGATGCGCCTGCAGGGCCAGCAGAAGCCGAGGTGCCCTTGCAAGGGCAGTGGTATCAGGGGAGGTCCTGGCAGAAGGACTCTGGGAGGAGAGGGGGAAACAGTGACCAATGGGGTGTGGTAGTTACACCAGGTCAGTCCATGTGCCCCGCCCCCATCGCTCTGCTCCACCTCCTCCTCCCTCGCACCCTCCCCCACACACCCTGCCTTCCATCCCCTCCCCCCCATCAATGGCTAAAGGAAAACTTTCTTCTACTCATAACACTTCTGATACTGTTGTAATGTACCCCTCGAATCACACAAGGACGCCTCAAGAAGTCAAATTAAGGAGTCACATTTATTTCAAATCCGGGACTACGAGGGGGCATTTTGCTCTCAAATCTCATAGTGCTTATATGGCCGCAATACCAGATTTATATAGGCAAAAATCACAAAGGTATTGATTACATCACGGGGTTAGGAATGAGGAATTTAGTTTGCACAAAGCAGTTACAGAATCGGAATTGAGCAAGTTAGTTAAATTATAGTTGTGGGTCTCCGGATCACTGAATCAACAGAAACACGTTATCTGGAGCCATCGAGGCAATTTAGAATAATTGTGCTGTCTGGTCTTGGGACCACTGAGTCAACCGGAACGCATTATCTGTGGCCACTGAGGCAATTTAGGATAATTGTGCTGTCCTGGTTCCCAGGTACAGAAGAATGTGCTTTCTAAAACCAGTGAGATCACAATTAATGGGATAGCATACAAAAGTTCAGAAAATCAAAGTAACTTTTCTATTGTTAAACAAAGCAAATAAGTACAGAAGCCAAACAGCAGAGTTAAACTACAGTTTCTACCTGAGATGATTGCTACCATACTTCAATAACATACCCTTGAAATGTCTGGGTAACTTGTAACTTCCCTTTTTCTGGACCCCTTGGGACACAACCTAATGTGCCTGGGCACCAGGACAGAGACCACAAATTCCTTCATTGTCATGTTAATTGTTCCTGCACCCACCTAAGCATGTGTCTATCATTTGACTTTTGATCCAATCCCAGAGGTTTCCCCACTTTGCTTTCTCCCGCCTCTCTAGTCTATCACCAATGGATTTCATGTAACCCACCCACGCCCCTTTCCTTTGACTGCAATGTATAAATACAGATGTAACCCGCCAACCTCCTGAGCACTATCTCAATTCGTTGAGGTTCTGCTTCCCGGCATATGTCGACAGTTTGTCTCAAATAAACTCACAAAAATTCTTTACAGTTTTCAATGGTTTTTTTTACATTAACATTTTTCAGGAGGTTTTTTTTGTTTTTTGATTTGTCTTTACAGAGGTCACAGAAAGCATTCATCCTCAAAAAGAGATTAAGTGACGCAATTTAAGTGGTTAACAAAGAGTCAAATAGATGTTAGCAGTCCCAACATCACAATAGCATTCACTGAGCATTTTAGTTGCATTTTCTCAGTTAATCCCATAAAAAATCCAATGAGGTAGGAGCTATTATTTCCCCCTTTTTAATGACGAGGAACTCATCCTCTCAAGGTCACGCTCACGTGGCTGACTCGCCCTCGCTGGCTACCTGCTGTGTGAGGTGTGCGTGCCTGCCGCAGAGCAGGCAGTTCCTGAGCCGCAGCAGCCGGTCCGGACCACCGGCGATGGCGTGACTGTCCTGTGCGCCTGCCAGACACCCGGGATACGGACATGACAAAGCCACAGCTCCTGCCCGCAATGAAACCAGGGCTGGTAGGTCCACCGTGTGAAAGGCACACAGGCAGATCGGGCTCTGGACCAGGACCAACCCAGGTGTAAGGAGAAGGTCCTGTTCCTGCTGGGGCGGAGGGTAGGGGCTCAGGTCAGGCTGTTCAGATACAGCCAAAAAGTCCAGATGAGAAGCAGCCGGGTCTGGACGCCGGATGCAGACACTCCTGACTGGGGGCTTCCCCCAGTTCTCCGATGAGGAGGGCTTGCTAAGAGCCCAAGCACCCCGTGGTTATTCTTGAGTGGCTCCATTCCATCATCTCTTCCCACTGCTGATTTGATAAGAATTTCATCAGTTATTTATGAAGCCAGGCAGTCATTCGATAAATATTTACGGAGTGCCTACTCTGTGCCTTGGGATCTAGAACAGAGGTGGACGCGGAGGCAACATTCCTGCTCTCCTGGAGCTCACCTTCCAGCCGGGGCACCATGAACAAGTCACTAAATGAATACATGGGGTGAGTTCCCTGTGCGGTGATTGCTGTGACAGAAACAGGCAGGACTGTCCACGGAGAGGAAGGCCTCTTAGAAAGAGTGGTCAAGGAGGCACCTCCAAGAGTGACATCTGAGTGGAGATCTGGATGGGCATGAGGTGGCCACCTCCATACTGAGGGAACAGCATTTTGGGCGTGGGGAATAGGCAGTGCAAAGACAGACCCTGAGGGGAGGTGCTTCAAACTGGGGGTTTGCAGACCTGAAACCGGACAACCAAGGGATCCCAGCTGCCTGCTGCTACTTGAGCCAGACAGCAGAGACAGGGTTGAATCATATATGAGCATTTATTCCAATCCTGCTGGCAGCATGGAGAGCAGCAGGTCACCCACAAACATTGGCTCTGCGCCTGCCCCCCCTCCCCCCATAAGCCAGCTGCTTATATTGGGTATATTGGGCAGGATAAAGATTACATGGAGAAGTAGGCAAAAGGAGTGAGAATGGATATGCAAAATAGGTATTACAGTGAGGAAATAGGCAATGGGTTGGGTGGGGGGGGGGAACTCCATTGTTTGGGCAACAAGGTTGTTAATCTTTCCATGATAATAGGCAGTTCTTCAAGGAGAATGGGAGGCATTCCAAGGTAGACTCCCAGGTCCAAGGCTGACTCCCAGGTCCAAGGTAGACTCCCAGGTCCAAGGTTGACTCCCAGGTCCAAGGCTGACTCCCAGGTCCAAGGCTGACTCCCAGGTCCAAGGTTGACTCCCAGGTCCTGGTGGGTGTACAACTCCCAGCCAGGTTAGAATGTGCTTTCTTTAATCAGAACAAAACAATCCTGGATAACAGAGCATGTTAATATTTTTTATAATTATAGCTAGGCCCCAATATTCGATTTCTGCCCCCAAAGAGCGACTTGTCCTGCTCCGATGCCGGAGACCAAGCCCAGGCGCTGTTTTGTGATGCAGCCATAGGAGGGCTGTTGTGATTTTGTCCTCCACCAGCACTAAGTGGTACAGCAATAAACAACAAGTAATATTTTTTTATGTTCTTTCAAACAAATTATTCAAACTATGAAACGTACAAAAGGCACGTTAGAAACATAGAATCTAGAGCCAGAAGAGGAGGCAGATTGTCTAACCCAGCTCCCCTTTTAGATGAGAAAGCTGAGGCCCCAAAGGTGAGGCGGAAGCCTCGTGGCCACACGGCTCGACAGTGGCGGAGCGGGCTTGGGACTCCAACTTTGAAATCACGGACATGTTTTTGCCTTCACAGGTTTAGGAGGAACTATTCGTCCCTGGCAGCACTCACACTATTTGGATGGAGTATTTGTTTTGAAAATGATACATCTGATTTTCCTCCTCTGAAATTTCTCCCACGTAGCATTCCATCTAGTTGACGCTTTTCCAAACTCGGTAGTTAAAAAGGAAACCAACCTGGTGTAAGGGTTGCTCACAACCCCTTGACCTGAATGTGAAAGCCATGGGTATGACACCCGGGCCCCCGGAGTAAACAGCTTGTTCTCATACCCAAGTTCTGACCGAGGAACCTGGGACCCTCGGCTGCTTAGAGGGAGCTGAGTTTGAGACAGGAAGTGGAGACTTTGGCTCACACACCTGTGGCCCACCCTTGCTCACATGACTGGCCCCAGCTGCTGGGTGAAATGACTTCACCTTGTAGAACAACAGCCTCCAGGGCCAGAGCCAGAACCACCAGCTGACAAACTCCTGCATGGCACAGGGGCAGCATTCATGCCAACTAAGGTGGGATCTTGAGGCCAAAAGATTAGGACTCACTCTGAGGACATAAGACAAAGCTCACAATTATAAAGGATGTAGGTCAGGTGGTATGACCATCCGGGAACATCAGAAAGAGGAGGCAGCCCTGAATGGAAAGGACCTTGCTGGGGGGAGAGAAGGACATGGTACTTACATGGGGTGAGGAGAGTCAGTAAGGACAAGACATTTATGAAAGCATTGGCCCCCAAGCCTGATGACTTAAAGGTCCCCAAATGGTTTGGATGAGTTCAAATTCGCGCACGGAATACCGTCCGAGAGACGCTGGGACTGGTGTCCTAAAGTTTGGGCCCTGTTCCTTCTCCCTGGCACCTTGCTGCGCTTTGGTGCGGACAGTGAGGCAAACAGAAAAGGGAAACTGTAGAAAAGGCAGCATTTCCTCTCAGAGGCCAGAGACCCAGATCCAAAGGTACTCCGGGAAGGCGCCCGGGGCTGCGCGCGTGTGCGTGCGTGTGCGCGCGCGGGGTCGCTCCTTTCCCAGAGGACGACTTAGGCAAGTTGCTTACTTTTTTTGGGCCCGGGTTTCTCGCGTGTCAAACAAAACAACCTCCCCCTTGGGATCATTTCCCAATCCTTCCAGACAGGCGGGCGGAGCTTCGGGAAGACTGACGGACCAAGCCCGCAGGTTGCTGGGCGACCAGGGGCCCGCCCCTCCTCCCCCGGCTCCGATTGGCTCCTCTCAGTAGGGCGTGGTCTCCCAGCGGTGGGCGTGGCCCAGACCGGGTTAATACAGGGCCGCTGGAGGGCGCGGGCCGGGACTGTCAGCGGAGTCGCCGCCATGGCCGGGCCTGTCCACGGTTCCGCGCGCGCGCTGCTCGCCGCCCTGCTGGCGCCGGCGCTGGTGGCCCTGGTGGCGCTGCTGGTGGCACCGGCGCGGGGCCGAGGCGGCCGGGACCACGGGGACTGGGACACCGCCGGGCTGTTGCCGCCGCTGCCGCCCCGCGAGGACCGCGGCGCGCGTGGCCCGCTTCGTGACGCACGTCTGCGACTGGGGCCGCGCTGGCCACCATCTCCCACGCAGGAAGGGGGGGCGCGGCTGGGCCTTTCGCCGACGTCCTGTCGCTCAGCGAAGGGGCCCCCGGGGCGCGGGCAGCGGCGTACCCTACTTCTACCTGAGCCCATGCAGCAGCTGGTGGGCAACCTGCAGGTGAGCGTGGGCACCCGGGCCGAGGGCCAGGCTTTCCACTGGCCCCGGGCAACCACCCCCGACTCTGGGTTCCACCAGGGAAAGCTGTACAGGGCGCTGAGGTTGTTGGGGAGTTAAGCACTTCCTAAGGGTTTCTCTTGCCTACCCCGCCGCCTTCCGAATTGAGAACCTTCCCTTCTGCGCCAAGAAGCTGGCATCCAACATCATGGACAGTAACAATGGTTATAGCAGCCTGTGGGCCTCCTGTGCACATTGCTACCTCGGCGGGAGGCAGAACTGATGGGAAGTCCATCCCCCTCACCCTTTGCCCACCTTTTAGGGGCAAGGCCAGGTTTACAACTACCGGGGACCCCTGCCCTCCCAAGAGAGGTGTCAGGCATGCAGCGGGGACGCTAGAGCCACACAGAGTTTCCGATTGAAGCTCGATTTGGTGGAGGGTCTTTTGACAAAGATCCCAGATTTGAGGTTAACTGGGAAAAGACAACGAAGTCGGTAAAGATAAGGTGAAAGCAAGTGATATTTGATTAAGCACCCACTATGCGCCAGGGGACCATCACTTTCTGGTACTTGTCTCTTGATGGCACTTTGAGGGGGTGTTGCTGTCCTTATTGTGAGGCTAAGGTGGTTAAGTAACTTCCCAAAGCCAGTGGCCAAACAGGTCCATCCCCTTTACAACACAGCCCACAGGCTCATGAACCGAGTATGTCCACCAACCAGTTTTCCTTGGCCCACACAAGGTTCTGTTTTGTTTTTAAAATAAAATTGAGTTAGTTTTATCGTTTAAAAATTGAGATTTCAGTTAAAAACCTAAACTTGTAACTTCTTGAAAGATTGGAAGATCAGGTGACAGTGGGGGTCGGACGGTTTGAGCAAAAACAGAAGCAACTGCCTCCTTACCCCCCCCCCCCCCCCCCCCCCCCCTTCACCATCTTATTCCCAGCCCACTCTGCTCCTGGAACGTGTGCTCAAAGCAGGCTCAGTCCACTCCGTCAGTGGGGCTCAACCTCGGCTGCAAATACAGTCACCTGGGAGGACTTCTAAACACGATGCCAAGGCATTTTTTAAAATCCTCACCTGAGGATATTTTTCCATTGATTTGTAGAGAGAGTGGAAGAGGGAGAAAGAAACATTGATGTGAGAGAGACACATCGATGGGATGCCTGCCACACACATCTGGATGAGGGCTGGAGATCGAGCCTGCAACCCAGATACCTGCCCTTGATCAGAGCCCTTGGTCAGAATCGGGCCTGGCCCCCTTCAGCCTGCGAGCCAACACTCTACAAGGCATTTTATTAAAATACATTTCCCTGAAAAACAGCCCCCTCCCATCCCGATGCTTCTGATGGGGGGAGTGTTGAGAACCACTGCTGTACACCACATGTTTAAACTTGTGACGAAGACAGGCTCAGAGGGGCAGGGACTCAGCCCAGGTCTGACTGGTCTGGGAAGAGACAGACCCTGCCCAGGATTGCAGGTTTCCACGGTGGAGCGAAAACGCAAGGCCACATCAGAGATAGTCTGACTCGGATTCCATCATTAACCAGTCAGGGTTGGTTTACAGTTTCTACTTGTCCTCCTCCTCTGACCTCTGTCTGCTCCTGTCCACCCTGCCCACCAGGTTGACATGAACCACTTGGAATTGCCTTCTGTTCGGAAACCTTTACATCTGAAGCTTAATATCCGCCTGGGTGTTTGTTTAAAATGCATGTACCTGCTCTGGCCAGCGTGGCTCAGTTGGTTGGAGCATCATCCTGTACACCATTTCCCATCAGGGCACATACCTAGGTTTCTTGTTTGGTCCACAGTGGGGCTCATACAAGATGTTTCTCTCTCCATCTCTTCCTTTTTAAAATCAATAAATATCCTCAGGTGAGGATTAAAAAAAAATGAACCACTATGAAATGAAATGCATGAACGCAGGTTGGGAAGGGAGCCCAGAAATCAGCATTTAAAAAATCCCCAGCCGATGCCAGCCTACAAGAGGCCACCTTGACTCCTGAGCTTGGCCTTGAACCACCCTCCCCCACCCACTCCCCTCAGAAAGCCACTCCTTCAAGCAAGTTGGGGTTCTCACTTCTCTCAGTCACCTCTTACACTTTCCCAGCTCTGTCTTTTTGCAGATACAGGTCCCTGGTTTTGAAAACTTTACAAAGCTTCTGTGTCACCCCAGGCCCTACTGACGGCTCTTCACACTGAACTTGAAAACCGCTGAACTGTACCAGTCACTTGGCAATTAGTTATGTGCTGCCTTATGATGTCTTCTGTATCTTTGTTTTTGCAGTATTTAAGTTTTGTTTATGTCTGACTTTTCAACCAGACTATAAACTCACAGAAGAGGAGACTATGTCTTAGTCCCCCGCCCTCTCTTTTTCTGCCTTTCCTGGGTGCCTTGCCTAAGAATGTATAGACGCAAATATTTGGCTAAATGGTTTCAAGGAGATCTCTTCTGACTGACTGTTTTGATGGGTCACCATGACATGGCAGAATTCGCCACACAAGACCCTTTGCCTTTAAAGAGCTCAGCAGTCTAAAATGCAACATGTGAACGTGGCTGCAGTCTGTCGGCAATGCCTTTGGTGAAGCTGGCTTCTATAAGAAAGAACTAGGAATGTTGCTTGCCTCAATTCTGAGTCCAAGTGTTCTCTTGCTGTCAGAGCAAGAATGAACTTCTCCTGTTTTGAAATCCCGTGACCGTGTCTGCCAGCACAAGATCACCAAGAAGCATGACTCAGCCACTTTCTCGCTGAAGCTGTGGAAGTGGCTAGTTGAGCAATTGGTGTTTTTATGCACTAGTTTCATGTTAGCGTCTAACCCTTTGAGATCTGTTGAAGGTATAGAGCGGCCTTGTGCTTGGGTGGTACTGTAATAATAATTTCTCTGGGGAATATGGGACAAGTTAAGAGTTTAAAAAGTGTTGAAATAATTCTGAGTCAGTGTTTTTAATCCTCACCCGAGGATATTTTTCCATTGATTTTTAGAAAGAGGGGAAGAGAGAGGGAAAGACAGAGAGAAATACTGATGTGAGAGAGACACATTGGTTGGTTGCCTCTTGCACTTGCCCCAACCAGGGCCGGGGCCAGGGAGCAGCCTGCAACCCAGGTATGTGCCCTCAACTGGAATTGAACCCGGGACCCTTCGGTCTGCAGGCTGACGCTCTATCCACTGAGCCAAACCGGCTAGGGCTCTGAGTCAGTTAAATTTAAAATGTGAGTGTCCCTCCCCCTTTTTGGAGAGAGGGTCAAGATTATTCTCTATCAAATAGACCTTCGTTGTCCAGAGTGAAAGATGGTGTTTCACAATGCATTGTTTTCTGGAAGAACTGGTCGAGCTCTGGGCATGGTGTGTGTGCACTGATTGCCGCTCCAGACAGTGTTTCACCAGAGGGTCTTCATCTTCTCTTTCCAGGAGAATCCATCTGCTACGCTGACCATGTCTTTGGCGCAGACTAACTTCTGCAGGAAACATGGATTTGATCCCCAAAGCCCCCTCTGCGCTCACATCATCCTGTCAGGGACTGTAACCAAGGTATGTAGTTACTGCAGGAACAGACCAGCTTTAGAAGACCGTCATCTTGTTAACAATGAAGGAGAGACAGTGGGAGAATAAAATAAAGCTGGTGTGTGATTGAGATGCAGAGTTAGAATATGTCCTCATGTATGAAGTAATTTCACAAGCAGCCAAAGATTTCATCAGTTGCTTTCATAGAGGTGTTCCATCAGACACTGAGGAGCAAAAGGGACTATTTCTTGAGGTCAACAGATCTAATAGCTGGGAAGCCCCTAAATAAGGGACATCTCAGCCCAAGCTCACTCTCCTGCTGTGTTGTACACTGGACAGCATGCGCCCTTCCTGTCTCCACACTGACCGTGGCTTAGAACAGAGAGCGTCCTGAGTAGGTTAGAAGGGGAGAATCCATTACTAAGTCCCGGGTGTGCATGCGGACAGTTTGGGGTGAGTGCTGGAGGGAGGAGGTTCAGTAAAACCGTGGGGAGTACAGAGGGCAAGGTGTCATGAGCACTGACTGATGGCCCAGCCAGCAGACTCGCTTCCTGACCTGTTGACCCCGGTTTCTCGGGCCAGTTCTGTTTATGGTCTCGAAGTCCTATGTGGAGGCATCTCTGTGTCTGCGTGCCCTTCGCGGGCAGGAGGAAGGGGCGGGGCAGCAAGTGCTCCTGACTCGCTGTGTCTTCTAAAGACTCACCTTGTGTATCTGCAGCCTGTGCTTCCCACACATTTGTCCTGGGATGAATGAGCTAATGGGATACGTCATTGGCACCAGGCACCTTCGTGCTAGTGCTCGTGCCAGTCCTCTACCAGCTCAAAACTACCGTTTAGCAGTGAAAACGGGCTTGTCCACACCCGTTCTCATCTCCATGTGAGCTCTTCATTGCTGTCTGCATTACTCAAGCTTCCTTCACGCTTTCTTGTTTCCTTACGTTTATGATCAGGATGTATAGTAGGCCTTAAAAGGTCTCATCACAAAAAAAGAAAAAAAAAGAAAAAAGAAAGAAAACGAGAAGAGGAAAGCATTTTTGTAAGTACTAGTATGTGTGGCGATGGATGTTAACCAAATTCACTGTGGTGATCATTTCACAATCTATACAGGGGCGGCAGAAGTCACTTTACAGTTGTGAGTACTCGAAACACAGAGTTTATTCTTGTCTTATTCTGAACTAGCTGTACCCGGCCACGCGTTGCTGTGGCTCAGTCTGGTTAAATGGAAAAGAAAGAAAAGAGAAAGCGCACGTTTCTAATACGTTTAATTTCACAATGCTAGTGGGTATACAGTAGTTTTTGTTGTTCCACTGTCTGTGCAGATATAGAGATTGTCTGGTTTGCCGACTCTAGAACACGCAACATATAATTGTCCGTGTGAGAAGCAATCCATGTCTAGATCTAAACCGCACAATTCTAAAGATTGGCCCTGAGCTTTGTTGATGGTGATTGCAAACGCCAATCGAATCGGGAATTGCAATCTCTTAAATTGAAATGGCATATCCGTTGGAATCATAGGAATGCGAGGAATGAGGACATCTTCACCTTTGAAAGGTCCTGTCAAGATTTTTGCTTCTATGATGTTGCTCATTAATTTTTTTACTGCAAGCCGCGTGCCATTGCAAAGCTTTGGCTGGTTGATATTTCGCAACATGATAATTGGCACGCCGATTTTCAATTGCAGTACGTGCGGTGACATCCCTCGCAGATCGAGTGAATTCAAAAATTCTGTTGGATAATTAACCGCTTCATTTGCTTCCACAACAGTGTCGACGGACTTGTATGTGACTGCCTCGCTTTGAATGTTAGACTGAATAATATTGTTAAGTTCGTAGACGTCTTTGTTCTTGGCCGCAAGAATAGCTTGTTCACTCAGCCAATCATGATTCTTATAATTGGATAGAATATTGGGAAATACTTTTTCAACCAATTCTTCTTTTGACGTCACTAAATTGCAGAAGTTATGAGGCAATGAAATTCGTCCTGAGGTCAGATCATCCGGCACCTTTCCGTTCCCAATTTCCAGCAATTGATGTGAGAATATCTCAGCTGATTGATCGTTTTGCAGCTGGACACGCATATTTGTAGTTAATTTTATCTACAATCTAGAATTGTAAACAGAAACATTGAAATGGAATCGTAAAATATTTAGTATAGCGTGTGTTGCTTTCACATCCAACAGATGGCGCTGTTTTTCAAAAAAAGCATGTTTTTACCTGTCACAGGTGTGACATCTATATAATAGTCTGTCTAGGTATATAAAAACACACACATATTCGAATGCAATGTTGTGTCCAAATTTCAAAGCAATCGGTGAAGAACTTTCGGAGATTTAAGATTTTGAACAAACAAACATTTACATTTTTATTTATATAGATTAGAGGCCTGGTGCACGGATTCATGCACCGGTGGGGTCCCTTGGCCTGGCCTGCAGGGATCAGGCCGAAACCAGCTCTGTGACATCCCCCAAGGGGTTCCGGATTGTGAGAAGGCACAGGCCAGGCCGAGGGACCACACTGGTGCATCACTGGGGCTGGGGATGGTCCACGGGAGGGCTCCAGGGCGTGTCCAGCCCATTTTGCCCAGTCCTGATCAGCCAGACCTCAGCAGCAAGCTATCCTTCTGGTCAGCACGTCTACCCCCTGGTGGTTAGTGCATATCATAGCAAGCAGTTGAGCAACCTTAACATATCATTAACATATTACACTTTGATTGGTTGAACGGCTGACCAGACACTTAGCATATTAGGCTTTTATTATATAGGATTATATCTTAATTGGAAAAAAAACCAGTAAAAAAATCGGGATCTGTAACTAAACACTTAGGATGTGTGGAATACTAGAATCACATTGTTAACAGATGAGAAGACTCCCCACTGTGAGCATGGTCACTTCACTGTCTTTCAGGTGAATGAGACCGAGGTTGACGTTGCAAAGCAGTCGCTGTTCATTCGGCACCCTGAGATGAAAGACTGGCCTTCCAGCCACAACTGGTTCTTTGCCAAGCTGAACATAACCAACATCTGGCTCCTGGACTACTTCGGTGGACCCAAAATCGTGACGCCCGAGGAATACTATAATGCCACATTTCAGTAGGTGTGTATTTATCCATCGTGCACCTTATTTCGCAGCCCTCACCAGGGGTCCTAAGCCAGGGGGTGGCTCCTTTGGCAGTCTGGTAGGGCCTGTGGCCACACTCACAATAGTATTTTTTTAATGCATAAAATACATAGGATTACAAAGCAAACGACTATATTGAAGTACATAAAATATGTCTTGTAATTGTGGTATCGTGATATGTTGGCTCTTTAATGAGCACATTCAGTAACATATTGAGGCACCTGCAGCAGCTCTAATGTGACACGAAAGCGTCTGTGTTTCTGTTGGTGACGGGCCCAGGTACACTGTCACCAGGTGGTTTGCTGCCTACATTCCTCATTGAAGGAGATGATAAACCTCAGTCAGAGCTTAATGGGAAGGAAAGCTTTTCCTTCCACCCAGTTCCTGGACTCCCTGAGCTCTGCCTGCAGGCCAGACCCGTTCGAGGCTGTGCTGTGGGCTCTGGAAGAGCCGGTTCTGACCCGGGATGGCCTTTTCTCCTGAGACTCAGACTTGGGTACCTCTGGACTGAGTGACCCCACCCGAGTCTGAGCACATGGCCCCATGCCCAGCAGCCCCCAGGCCTGGGGGTGCCTGTGGGGCTGAGTGGGTCCCCTGCCAGCCAATGGGCACCAGAGGGGAGGAGGCTGAGAGCCACGGGAGAGAATGAGGGAGGAGAGCAGGACCTGAGGAGGTGTGGTCAGGTGCTTTGCAACGAAGTCAGGGGTCAAATGAAGGAAGACAAGGGACCGATCTTTTCCCAGGTACACGGTAACCCTGGCATCCCGGCCATCTGCACGGCCTCACAGGTGGTGATGCAACCACAGCCACAACAGGAACAACAGCACCCAGTGTTTGCTGAGCTTCTCTTGCCGGCCGGGTGCAGTGTGGGTTGCTTATATGTATCAACTCATTGCTCTCACCGCAACCTAGGAATTAGGTAACGCGGTCCCTCCTCTGTGAGATGGGAAGCAGCACTGGCTTCCTACCATGATGCTATGCTGGTGGCCGGCCGGCTCCTGCTCCAGTGTCACTCCTGATGCAGGGTCTCCTAGCGATGAGGGACCGCTGTTGGCGGAGGTGAGGTGGGGATACGAAGCTGGACTCGTAGGTGTAGCTCACGTTCGGGCTTCTGCTCCCAGCACTGTGTGTCCTGTCTTACTCCACATAAGCCAGGTCCACCTTGGACTGTTGACATCCCACCACAACTGTACATTTCTTCACAGCAAAGCTCAGCTTTTATTTATTTTATTTTTTGATATATTTTATTGATTTTTTTTTTTTTTTTTTTTACAGAGAGGAAGGGAGAGGGATAGAGAGTTAGAAACATCAATGAGAGAGAAACATCGATCAGCTGCCTCCTGCACACTTCCCACTGGGGATGTGCCCACAACCACGGTACATGCCCTTGACCGGAATCGAACCTGGGACCCTTCAGTCCTTAGGCCGACGCTCTAGCCACTGAGTCCAACCGGTTAGGGCTCAGCTTTTGTTTTTGAATCTTAAACACAGCCTAGGACAATGCATGGCACAGAGCAGGCGTCTCGTAATTGCTGGCGACTTGCCAGCCTGATCATCTGAGACGCAGATTCTCAGGTGCTTGTTTGAAAAGAGTCCACGCACCTGCAGGAGAAGGGGCACAGGCAGGTTTGGGGCTGGAAACACCACCTCGCTTTATAGGGACACAGAGGCGCCATTACAGTGTGCCGGCCGGGCAACACATCACCCAGGACAGTCAGTAAATGACAGGCCCACTCTTCAAGGTTGAAGGGGACGTTCACAGGACATAAGCATCTCTGAAGTACAGTTATCTGCATATATAAAAGCCTAAGTGACTGGCTGACCCACTATGATGCTCACTGACTACCAGGGGGCAGACGCTCAACGCAGGAGCTGTGACTTGGCAGCTGTGGTTCTTGGGTGACATACCCGGAACCAGAGAGGAGGGAGCCCGATTCCGGGGTGTGTCACCCGAGAACTGCCCTCTCGCAATCTGGGACCCCTCGGCGGATGTCAGAGAGCCAGTTTCGGACCGATCCCTGCAGGCCAGGCCGAGGGACCCTACTGGTACACGGATCCGTGCACCGGGCCTGTAGTCTTTGTATAAGTAACACGCCCAGGGGCGATGCTCACTTTAATAACAAAATACAGATGTTTTCTCTAAGTCTCCATGCTGAGTGAGTGAGACACGCCCGAGGTTCTCACTTCACAGGCGAGTGGCCTTTCTGCAGCTGAGAGATAAGCGGGCGTACGTCCTCCGTGTCCTCTGACGGGGAGACCAAAGACGTGCCAGGGTGTGGCCCTTCTGAGGCAGGCGCAGAGTCCGGAGTGGCCCCACCACCATGCCGCCCACTCGGGTTGCCACCAGCACTGTCCATTAGTCCGGGGAGTGGACAGTGATACTCGTAGGGGCTGCATGTTCTTAGGGACCCCTCCCAGGGGCTGTGGGAGCTTCTGCCCCGTGGTGTCTGCCCAGATCAGACTTGGAGGATGTGACTTCTCCAAACGCCTGCACCCTAGACTCCGCTGCTCTCAGAGGCGTCTTTTGAGATGGCTCAGCACAGACGCCCGGGTTGGGCAGTGAGGGGCCTCACGGACGTCGGTCTGCCTCGCTGGGCTGCTGGGGCAGAAGCCATGGGCACATCTGCACATGGAATGAAGGTTTAATGTTCACAGAGGTGCTTGCTGACGCCCCCGATAAGCAGTTTCCTCAGTTGCCTCCGCTCATGGTTCAGTCTGAGCACCAGGCCTTGTACCATCTCCTCGCTGTGCCCACCTGGCCCTCGTAAGGACAGGTAAGGAGAGGTCACGGGTTGCTAACTTGCCCGGCCTCCCCTGCCAGGAGATGGAGTTCCTGATAGCCGTGGTCCCAGCCACAACAGGAAAAGGGTCCCAGCTGGACTCAACACCATCCGGCACCGGCTGGTTAACGCTCCTCTGCCCTAATGTTCAGGACCCTTTTGTCCTCAACTGTGTCTGTCTTTTAAACCTTCAGATATTCTGAGTAGAGAACCACACAGCCCGAACGGCGCTATGTCCGTGCACGTGGCCGCAGCAGCCTTGCACAAGAGGGTGCTGGCTGGCGTGAAGATTCCTGGGCACCTGGATACAGAACTCCAGTCTCAGGCGCTGCTCGCCACACTGGAGCGGCGGAAATTAGCTCAGAATCTTAAACTGTTAGAAGTGTCTCTAGTCTTTCCCTAGAATGAATTAACTTGTAAGATGTCCGCTCATTTAATGAAATAATCCTTCGTCCTCTCTCCTTCTGTTTAGGTGAAGCAGCATTTGGCGGATTTAACCACCCGGTGACGTTCTTAGGATGTTTCATACAGACCCGAGGGCTTCGGGGTCCCCCGTGGGAAAGGTCCCGGAGATCAGCCTGGTTACAGCATCAAGTAGAACTGCTACTGAATTTCTTGGAAATGAGGTTGCTAAATTTTAGACATTTAAATTTATACTTTTACTTATATACATGGTTTCAGAAGACGAGATGAGATCCCTCATCGAGGCGTGCCAGGCATCACCGCTGAGCCCTCAGTGGCTCAGAGAAAGGAGCGGATGTGCGTCATTATGTTTGAAGACAACAAATGAACTCACCCGAAATCCAGCCAACAGCCTCTGGTGAAGAAAAATGATTAAAAATAGAAAAAGAGAAATGATTTACATTAACCTTGGTAAAACGGGTTTCTTATTCAAAGCATCAATAATTAAAAGCATTATTTTAATGACATGAGTTGGATTCATTTTCTTAAGATGCTCATATTCCTTACTCTCACTGGCCACTGGCGACCCTTCGTGTCTTTATGTCAGCGTGCTGTCGAGTCAAACCCTGCTTCAATGCTTCAAGGGAATCCTTCGGCCCGTTCCCTCTGATACACAGCTCATGGTGTCCTAGAATTGGGGGCGAGGCCAGAATGCAGCCTTGGTCAACGTTCTGCCCCCAGGGCCCCGGTGCTGACGTGCTTGTGGTGGAATTAGTTTGAGGGCACCTATCTGGTTTTTTCCTTCTACCTATTGAGTGGGAGTTTTGTCTTCACCACTTGGCGCCAGGTAAAAACATACCTGTTATCACAGGAAAGACAACCACCGGGTCCCAGCAGGGGGTACAGGTTGAATGGGCAGAATGTGTTCCTGTTATTGACCACCAGGGGGCACTGCAGACCACTTTTTGTGTAGGCGTCAGTTGCTTCTCACCACTGAGCTGAGTGATACTGTGGGTGGTGATGACTGGGGCAAAGGCAGCTCTGAAGGGACAGGAGACGACACCCGGTCTCATGCTCCCTCCCTCCATGCCACGTGCTTCGGGTTCCCCTGCACCCCACGTCCTGCAGAAGAGGGACAGAGTCCTGGCCTCAACCTGCAAGGGCATGAGTGTCTGGGACGGGGACAGCCGCTGGCCCAGAGGGCAAGGCCGGTTCTGATCAAGAAAAGAGAAAATGAAAAGTAGAAAGAGGGAGTGACCGAGGAGCCGGAGCGCCTTGGATCCTGCTAACAGCCAATGAAGACGAGAAACTCCCTGTGAAAGGGGGCGGGCCCAGCGCCCTCAGTGACACCCAGACAGAGGACCCAGCGACGGAGCACCCAGTGACGGAGGACCCAGCGACGGAGCACCCAGCGACGGAGCACCCAGTGACGGAGGAGGGGACGCTGCCCTGCGACGGGCTTGCTTTCCGCTTTACACTGAGAACAGAAACCACTATGCTCTGTGTCAAGCTGGTGTGTCAGTATTTCTTAGGGAAATTCCAAACCATCACTTCACAGCCAGGGGCTCTGTACATTTTTATCTGAGAAGGCAGAATGGAGGGACGAACAAATCAACCAGTAAAACTTCATCTTTTTCTTAGTTTTCCCTTAGTATTTATTGTAAGATGTGTGAAAAATATGGAAAATTTAAAAAGTTTAAAACATGACCACCTCACCAGCCCGCATAGCTGCTAACATTTTTGTGTGTTTTCTTCCAATCTTTGCTTCCAATAAATGCCCAACTATAACATTGAATAATAAGATCATTGATCGTGTATCTCACTTCTTTCACTTAGCCATAAGCTTATGTTACTAGAGTCCGTAAGGATGGCTTGGTGGCTGCAGAATACTTCATCAGATCAACAATGGCCTGCATTAGCCCCTGTTGCTAGTGACAGAAGCCCTAGTCAGAGCCCTTTAATTCACTGACCTTACATATTCCTTCAAAGCTCGCCTTCATGCCCTGGTCCCCTTCCCGCCGAGTTGGTTTCACTTGCAGTCAGCAATCGTAGAGCGAAGCGGCGGCATCCTTCCCAGCCTGGGAGGGAGCCATTCCTGAATGGTCACTGTGGCTGGGAGTGGGGTGCCCTCACTGACGCAGCCCGGGTCCTGGATCCTTCCCCAGCTTGGGGTTCAGCTCAGTCCCCGTCAGAACCACAGGGACTGGGGGAATCAGAGAAGCTCCGTCAATGGGAGGGATATGTCCAGGCTGAGCTCAGTGCTGTCACCACTCCCCGGTGTGGGAACATATAAGTCACTTCTGATTTTTCCCTGTTGGAGAGACAGACCAATTTATACATCAATTAGAGGCCAGGTGCATGAAATTTGTGCTCTGAGGAGGGGTGTCCCTCAGCCTGCATCATCTCCAATTTGGGACCCCTCAGGGGATGTCCGACTGCTGGTTTAGGCCCGGTCACGCCCAACTGCTCTCCCCTGCTGGCCTGATCGCCCACAACTGCCCTCCCCTGCTGGCCATCTTGTGGTGGCCATCTTTTGACAACATGTGGGTGGCCATCTTGTACGAGGGTCGATTTGCATATTACCTCTTTATTATATAGGATGGTATTCTACATTCATGTTTATTTCCTTAGCGAGATTCCCAGCCACGGGAGAAAGCAGTTGGCACACGCTGTAAACTGCTCCTGAGAATTTCTACCACTTAGTCCTACAAGCAGGTGTGAAAGTGCCCAGATCCGACAGGTAAGAGTGGCATTGACTTCAGTTTACTGGTAACTTTGGACTCTAAAAACCCCATAAAGCCCTGGCTGGTGTGGCTCAGTTGGTTGGGCATCATCTCGTGCACCAAAGGGATTGCTGGTTCAATTCCCAGTCGGGCACAGGCCTGGAGGCAGCCGATCGATGTTTCCTTCTCACATCAATGTTTCTCTCTCCCTCTCCCTTCCTCTCTCTCTAAAAATCAATTTTAAAACTATTTAAAAAATATAAAACAATAAAAACCCAATGAATACTAGTTGATTTCCTTTCCTTTGCTTCAAATAGCAATTGGTAACCTATAGGTTGAATTTTCTCAAAAATGTAAACACCATAGCCTGTTTATCCATCCATGTGCTGACTAATATTTTGGTGGTTTCCAGTTTGGGGCTTTTACAAATAGAACTGCTGTGACTCTTTTTTAAAAATATATTTTTACTAGAGGCCCTGTGCACAGATTCGGCCCGATCCCCTCAGGCCAGGACGGTGCATGAATCCATGCACTGGGCCTCTAGTATGCATATAAGGTCTTTGGTTAATCTCTTCCCGCCCTCCCCCCTTCCCCTTCCCTCTGAGATTCATCAGTCTGTTCCATGTTTCCATGCCTGTGTGTTGAGCATCTGCCCCTGGTGGTCAGTACTCATCATTGCTACCAGTCGAATGGTTGCTTCGGCTTTTATACATATAGATTGATTTCAGAGAGGGAGGGAGAGGGAGAGAGAGATAGAAACATCAATGATGAGAGAGAATCATTGATCAGCTGCCTCCTGCACGCCCCCTACTGGGGATCAAGCCTGCACCTGGGCATGTGCCCTTGACCAGAATCGAGCCCAGGACCCTTCAGTCCACAGGCTGACACTCTATCCACTGAGCCAAACGGCTGCTGTGACTATTTATGTAAAGTCTTCCTATGGGCATATATTTCTTTTTGTCTTGGGTAGATACTGAGGAGCGGGTGGCTGGATCATACGGATAATGTATGTTTAACTTTTTAAGAACCCGCCAAACTGTTCTCCCAGATGGCTGTGCCATTTTACACTCCCATCATCATCTATGAAAGCTCCAAATTCAGGCCAAGTTCAGAACTGCAAGCTCAGACCTACTCCATCAGTTTCCTTTATAGATAAGGACGCCAAAGCCCAGAGATGTTGAGTGACTTACTCAAAGCCACACAGCAAGCAGGTAGCAGACGCTGTGAACGCACAAGTAGTCTGTCTCTCTATTCAGCCTGACTCTGAAGCAGAGCCCTCGTCTCACCCACCACCATAACATCAAGTCTAGGGACACGGCGTGTTCCTACATGCATCTGACCGATGTCACCAATTAAGGTAGGAATTAGATAAAAATGAGACCAAAGTTAGGGGGCAGGGGAAGGAAAATGAAACAATGGTTAAGTGAGAGAAAGAGCAAAACTCAGGCAGGCAGGCACACACACACCCCAAACCCTCAAACCTCCAGAGCTTCCTGCCTGTGACCCGAGGGGGTGTGAGCCTGCTGTTGGCGGGTGCCTGCCTCTCAGAGGCCTTGTCCTCCACTTCCTGAGGAGGCCGCCCCAGCCGCCGCACACACTCCCTTTGTCACTCGCCCCGCACGGCGTCCCAGCACATCCCGGACTGACGGACGGACGGACAGCATGAAGTGGGAGGCGCTTGTCATCGCGGCCGTCCTGCAGGCCCAGTTCCCAGTGACAGGTAAGGCAGACACATCGAGAAAGTCTTTGTGACTGTGTGTGGGGGGCCACAGGGGCTGGCGAGGACCCGGCGTCTCCTCCAAACCCTGTCCTTCCGAAAGCAATGGGCAGTGGAGCGGAGGTGGGGGGGACACGGCGGGGGACTGGACCGGCGGAAGGAAGCAGGGAGCCCGGGCGCAGGCCCAGCGTCGAACAGAAGCTGGTGGGATCGGGAAGCACCGGCCAGGCCAGGCTTCTCGCTGCGACGTGGTTCTAGTTCCTGCGTCTTCGTTGACCCCTTGCTGGTTCAGTCCCCGTCCCTGTCCTGCTTCCTTCTCCAAACAGAGAGCATGTCCGTCGCCGGAGGCAGGGACGCTGTGGGCTGGCTCACGTGAGACACCTCGATGGTCCGGGGACTAACTGGGGTCCACGGAGGAGGGACTGGCCTTCCGTGGGGCTCAGCTCTGCACCCCGCGGCCCGAGTGCCCCGTGACACACCCACCCGAGGCTCAGGGCTCACTCCGCGCAGGCCGCTCTGCATCTGCGCCCGGAAGGCCCGGCCGCTGGCAGGCCACAGGGACAGGGAGGAGGTGACATGCGCAGCCACCACGAGTGACAAACACCCTTGCCCCCCCCACCCCCCTGCACGCAGCGAGGCCTTTCTAGGCCCTCCACCTCCCCGTGTCCCCGTGTCCCCGTGTCCCCGTGTCCCCGGGCTCCGTGCACTTTTACCAGGAACGGGACCAGCTGTGTTTACACCGAGGGGACAGGGAAGGTTGTCCCAAATGCCCCTCCTTGCCGCAGCCTGGGTGGCGCGGGGTGGAGGCAGGGAGGCCTGGCACTTCCGGCCCTGCCCGGGGTTTCAAGGGCTGAGCATGGCGGGTTTTCTGGGAGATCGCAGCCCTTCTCAGAAAGGCCTGGGTGGGCATGAGTCACATGGAGCTGCGGGGGAGGGCACCCCAGGGCGCCCCGAGCAGCCGTGGACCGCGGGCCCAGGTGCCACGCAGCCCGGAACCCAGCACTGCTGGGGGGTTCGTCACCGCTGGGCTTTCCTCTCAGGCCACGGGGAGGTCGGGGCAAAGGGGGCGTAGAAGGGACAAGAACAGCCAGGGCGCTGGTGGCGCCACGAGCAGAAAACAAAGCCTCGCCCGGCAGACAAGATGGGGCCACGGCCCCCTCCACACCCGCCGAGCGGGGGCCCAGGCACCTCCCCACCTTCTCTCCGCGCACTCGATGGAGAAGGGGGACGGGGGACTTCAGCTCCGCACACGGGCTCCTGACAAAGTGCATCACGGAGCCCGAGGCCCCTGCAGGAGGGACGGAGACTCCAGGCTTTCACAGCCCCTGCGACGCCCCGAGGGCAGGCTCCTGGCGGAACCCGACCTCAGGTCTCTCTTTTCTGCTCAGTGAAGTTCCTCCCTCGACCCCCTTAAAACACCCACTTTCACCAGGACCTTTCCATTTGCATTTCCCCGGGACCCAGATCATCTGGATCAAAGCAGTAATGACCCGTCTGTCCATGAGGTCTTCCTGGTGAAGTCCCCACGGCCGCCCCACCACCGGGGTCTGAGGCTGGCAAAGCCTGAGGTCACCGGCCTGATGGCAGGCGCGCACATTGGCCCACAGGGCCCTCGGCTCAGGCCGTGCGGCTATGGCACAAGCCTCAGGAAATAGGCGCTCAGGCTCCTGGTCGGCTCAGCTTGCAGGGAAGCAGCTGGTTGTGGTGCAGGGTCAGGCCAATCACAGTGGCTGTGCAACCTTAAGCAAGTTACTTAGTCTCTCTGGGCCTCAGTTTTCTCCCCTGTAGAGTGAGTAGAACCTTCATTGCAGAGCTGTGACATGAGAAGTGACTAGTGGGCCTGAGACATAATAGATAGCCAATTATCACTATTACCACCACTTGCTGTTTCCTTGTTCTGGGCACCAGGAACAGGAAACGGAAGCCCACGGTCGGGATTTGGTGTGCTCTCGGCTGTGTTGTGAAGCAGCCCCGGTCATTTGTCCATCTCCCTTGGGTTTCTGAGCGCGCTCACGCCAGCACAGGGCGTGCGGCCCAGCCAGGCCCAACTCGGAACCCGGGCAAAGCTTTGGCGGGTCTCAGGATGACTTCCCACTTTAATTTCTTAAGACGCTTATTCTGTAGGGATATTCCCCCAAAGTGAAAACAAGCCCAGAAAAGACACACCCGCGTAGCTAGGGGAGGGTGTGCGCGACAAGGCCCCCTGGCCACCGTTGGTCAGGGCGGGACGCAGACTTTGCATCCATGGCAGTGCGGGTGCGGGTACGGGTACGGGTGTGGGTGCGGGTGAGGGCCTGGTGTTGAGGTGCAGCGTCTTGCGGAGCAGATCTCTGCCTTAGCTGCTTGGAGCTGGACTTGAGGGGCGCTTGTAAGCGATGCCCGGACAAGTTTTTCACCCACAACATTTTCGCCAGTGGTTTATTCAACCTCCATCGCCTGGCTCTGCTCATCCCGTGAGCCGCTTCATTTCCTGCCTTGGCCTAATTCTCAGGCTTGCTGGCCCGCAGACCTCCTCTGCAGCCTCGATCCCCCCTCTGCCCCCCAGAAGCAGTCCTGGAAAGCGCCTGTTGAGTGTTGTATTTATTTTAACATCCTTTTCATCTCTGTCTTTAAAAAGTAGATTTAATTTTTATTGGATGTTCATTTTTACTTATAAGAGTCCCCAGGCGTTGCGCCTCCGTTTCTCGGGAAGGCTCAGGCACTCGGGAGCTGGCTTGCGGGAGCTTGTCCAGACGCACGCTGTGGGCCAGCGCTGGGCTGGACGAATAGCAGGGAGAGTTCATAATGCACTTCTCGGCGTGGGCCCCGGCTGGTTCTTACCAACACTACGGGGCAGACAGTCTGTCTGAGCAAGCAGTCAGTCAGTTTGGTGAAGAAAGGACCGAGCCGGCCATCTGACTTGTTAGTTGAAACAAAATGGTCACCAAGTCCCTGCATGGCCACGGCCACGGCCACGGCCACGGCCATCTCTTCTGCCTTGAGCCCCAGGGTGTGTTCCCGAGGGAAGCAACACCTCCCCCCCTCCTCCATGTGTCCCAGCCCGTAGCTCGGCGCCTGAGCAGAGTCGGAGCCTAGATGTCTGTGGGGTGGGTTAAAGCTGGGGGAGGAAGGAAATCTGGGGGTTCTGTGTGATTAGATTAACTTAATGGTCTATTTGGGGGGTACTGGAGTGGCGCTGTTGGGATCTAACCTCTAGAAAATGTAATATCAAAGCTTGTGGTTTTTAAAGAGAAATTAAACTGGTGGAGGAGTCAGCGCTTTGAGTAAATAGAATGATTCGCAATAGTTGTAAGGATGGTTTAAGGTAAAATCCTACCTTAATGTTAAAATGTTCTCCTTTGATCAGATGAAATTTCCGATATTTATTTATTTTGGACTTACGAAAATCGTAATTTCATACGATTCAACTAATATATCTCAAAAATAAACAAATAAATGAAGAAACAAATAAATGAAGAAAGACGTTCATTTTTCTGACTTGGCTTTAACACGAGGGCAAAGCCGCAAGTACAGAGACCACCGCCGTCGAGGTTGTTAACTAATGAACTAACGAGCTAATGAGAGGACCCAAGGAGAAAATAAGAGCTTTGGATTATAGTATAAATCACATTGTTCAATTTTATCCAATTGCTGAATTGCCTCAAAATATGGAAAGAAAAACAACAACAACACGATAGCCGAGCACCACATTCAGTTCGGTCTGTGTTACTAAGTAAATGTTCCATGTAGCTATGGTATTTTTTCCCTGTCTTAATTTGAGGAATTTTAACAAAAATACCACAGAATTTATTAGAGGAAATTATAAACTTTTTAAGATCCATAATCTTACCAAGCTAGCCTAATAACTTTTCACTTTCACTTCTTCATGTTCCATTCCATCATTTTTAACAAGTGTGCCCATATCTTTGTAGAGTTGCTGGTATAAAAATGGTCTCATGTGCTTTTTTCTTTCTATGATGGCTTTTCCCACACGTAGCCTTCACGGTGGCTTTTAACTGCTTTGTAAACTTCCACAATTCAGCCTCGCGGTTCTGCACTATTTCCTTCTTGTTGGACATTTGGGCTGTTTCTAATTTTTGTTACTATACGTAGCTAACCCTGCCAGAAAAATCTTAGGTAGGAAGCTTTGACAATTTCTTTTGAAGTGTTTCCTGGGGCTAATTTCTCCAGGACTGACGACGAAGAGGCTGGACTCAAAGGACATTTCACTGTGCGCTTTAGACTTCTGTGCACAACAGTCCCGTTGAGGAAAGAGTTTGTTTCTAAGTCTCTGAGCCCATTTCATGGGTGTCTGCCTCCTCTGGAGCAGGAGACCTGGTGGGGGGAGGGGGGAGAGGAGGCCAAGGAGCCAGAAGATCTGGGTCCGAGTCCTGGTTTGTCCCCAGCCTGTCACTGCCGTGAGCAGTCCTCCCCCTACCCCCCCCCCCCGCCCCCCCAGAGCCTCGGGCTTCCTCCGTCAGGCGGCGGCCCCTCCGTGCAGCTCAGGGGAGTGCTGTGGGCTGCAGGCGTTCTTGGATGTGCCTGCACACAGTGCTCAAAGCCCAGCAGCCATTGCCACGTGTGCCTCAGTTTCCCAACCTGCGAAAGAGCAAGGCTGTCGCTTTCCCCACGCAATGCCGTGGCAACCCTGGTCCCCACCAGCTTCCTCTTTCTTCCTGGGTCACTAAATTGCAATGTGAATGTGGGCAGAAACCTCCCTCTGAGCTTTAGCTTCCTTATCTGAGAGGGTGGACATCCCTTTCCGCTACCAAATGGATGGCACGTGGTCTGGAAATTGCAAACTTTTAAAGGACATTTAGCCCCCAGCCCCCACCCCACGGCATAGGTGCACGGCACACGGAACCTCGGCCTCACTCCCTCCTGCAGTGCCCAATGCGTTACCTGGGTGTCCACCTCATCCCATGGTTCCCCCTCTAGCGGGGGCCTCTGTGGGAGAAACACAAGGACAAGGTTCCACCTTTGCTGGCTTCTTCCTTAGCTTGTGCACCGGCGGCAGGTTTATTGAGGCCGCGGGGACTTTGTTGGGGAGATCTGACTTGGACAGAAAGCAAGCTGTGGTCTGAAGCAGCCAAACTGCACCCCCTCTCCACCCCCCCTCCGACCGTCCACTTCCCTAGCCTGCTGTGCTCGGTGCTACTCAGCAAATTTTCAGGCTCAAGGAGGAAAAAAGAAATAGAAAGCATTTGAACAAAGACAGGCAGGTCCCTGCCCAGGCCAGCCGGCCCTCTCTCGGTGCCGTCACCCTTCTGTTTGCCAAGTGCCACCGACACCTTCGTAGACTCGGTCCTCGCCGCCGTCCTATGGCCAATGGCAGAAAAGTCGGGGGTTCTCTTCTTATAAATGAAGAAATGAGGCTTTGAGGCTTCTCGATGTGTGTGGCCCCCACCGGTCTCCACAACCCCATTCAGGGTCCATGCTCTCGAGTCTTCTTCGCTGCCGGTCCAGCCGGCCGTGCCGATTTGCAGGGTCACCCGCCGCTGCCTGAGCTCTGAGCAGACGCCTGGAGGCACTCCCTTAGTGAGCACTTAGTACCACTCTCCTCTCCGTTCGGGAGGGAAGACATTATTTTGATGCTGAATAGCCTCATTTACTATACATATTCTGCCGAGTATGAAACATTTGGTGGTTCATACGGAGTTGCTTTTTCTCGCATTTTATTAGAGTTCTGATCTCACATTTCCCCTAAATCTGGTAAAACCCACATTTCCCATTTTGCTCTTAATAACTATGTCTGTTTTGGAGCTTTCTCCGGGTAGGATGGCCTCAGCTTGCAATCCATCCTGCTTCGTGTGCACCGGCGAGTGGCTGTGTCACAGGAGGCAGCAGCTGGCGGGGAGGAAGGGCAAACGCGGCTTCAGCTCAGAGCCGGCAGAGGGGCAGGTGCACAGGGGGCCGAGATGTCCCCAGCACATCCTGGATTCTGTGCAGAAGGGAGACGAGACAGCCTCTGTCCAAACTCAAGTGTCCAGGGTCCCGAGAGGCTGGGAGGCCATAGACGCAGACGTCTGGGGGGGGGCTGGCCCCTCAGAGCTCCCCCACACCCCAGGCGAGCCCCGTCCTTGTCCTTCCTTCTGTGGTTCTTCCTTCCTCCCAGATCCCTCTGCTCAGGTTCCGACTCTGTACCCACGCACACCTGTGGAGCCCTGCCTCCCCCTCACACTCCAGCCAGATGCATGGGGGTCTCCCAGACCTACTGCTGACCTTGATACCAGAGTTAAGGTGACAAAAGGAGATGGAAAGTTATTGTTCTCAGAGTTCAGGGCTAAAACCCACTGCAAATAGTTCCCTCTGGCCAGCCCTTCTCAGGGCGGAGGCCCAGCACACGCCTGATTCAGCACAAAATGTTACTGCCTCCCCCACCCTCACCAGGTCCCCCGACAGTGGCCATCTTAGGGATTTGACTAACACAGTAGCAATCCAGTAGCGTGGCTCCTGGTGACCAGCTCTGGCCATTGAGAGCTGGTGTTGCCGGACCTGGAATTATCTTTAATATCTGATCATTCACAGCATCTGGTCAGCCACTCGCCTTACCGGTAAGCCAGGCCCCTTGTGTGCCCATCAAGCACATGGTTCTCCCGAGGTTGGCCGCCAGCCATGGACCAGGCCGTGGACGGCACGTGACCGAGAGCCTGTCGTCCAGGACAGCCTCCCTGGCCTGGTGGGCCATGTTCCTGGGTTTTCTGGAAAAGTCTCCATTGGCCGAGCGCCTTGCCTCTTTATGGTCTGGTCTGGTTTTCATCACTTCTGAGCCGGTGCTAATTTCCACGCTGAGCTTAGGCACAAAGGAGTGCCTGTCAGAGACACCACCCAGGACGGTCTGCGTGAGGCTCGAGAGCTTCAGAGATGGCCCCTTTCATTTATTTCCTCAGATTAGAGGTACATTTTTTGCCTTTTCTCCCACGTAACCATCCACGCTTCAAAGCCCGGACCTATATAAAATACACAAATGCTGTCTGGACAAAATGAATCCTGTCCGTCTCTTTGGATTTCAGCGGGAACAATAGAGATGGAGCTACAAAAGGCTGGCAAAGAGGATTATTCTTTCTCTTTCTATTAAGTGTAGAGGCTTCAAAAGAACAGCTCGGAAAGTCAAATAATTGTACCCACCACCGCTCACCCCTCCGTCTCAGCCGACCGGCCCGCGGCATCCCCTTTAGAAACGCGCCGCTCCCCCCCGCCCGTCGCACAGAAAGCGTTGTTGACCATCCCATCCACAGTTCCGGTTTGGAGCGCAGTGTTTGAATTTTACGGAATGTCTTGATTTGGTTGGTTTGGAAAAACACACACACATCTGCTGGTTTCTAGCTATGGCTGTAAACACAGGGCCTCGGACTGAAGCTGATCTGACCCCTGGTTTAGTTTCAGCCAGAAAATTCCCACCAGCCCTTTTGACGAGCACAGAAAGGCTCCTCTGGGCTGAAGGAGAGAGAGGATTTGGCTATTTAGGCATCTTTAAATCGGGGGTTGAACATTTTCTAGCAGCTTTGAAGCCTGAAATGATTTCAGTTTAAAAAAAAAAAAGCAAAAGAAGAAAGAGAAAAAAAAGAAATCTAACCTCCCCTGATTTTGAGATGGTTGCCAATTGGGAGGTTAGATTGAGTTGGTGGAGAAAGACCATGGGGTGGAAGGACGCCCGTGGGGGCAGGGGGGCACCAGGACACAGAGAGGGCCCGGCAGCCATGTCCCGGCTCCACAGGGCGGCTCTCATGTGGGCAGCGCCCTCATCAGGAGCAGGGCTGCGGGGGGACGGGAGGGGGACGGGAGGGGGCGTCTGATGCTCAGAGCTGTGTGATCTCTCCAGGAGCAGGTCCTTCAGCCCAAGGCCTTTCTCCGTCAACACTGACCCCGTGTCATGGCCTCTCTCCCATCACCGCCCTTCCTGCTCTGAGGGAGCGTACAAGTCCCAGGGAATGAACCGTCCAGTTATGCAAATTCAAAATAATGCAATACACAAAGTTAGCATGGGCTCGGTTTCTGTGCGCCTTTTAAAATCCACTGGGGCTCATCTCACACTTGCCCCTGTGAGAGGTCATGTAACATTTGCCATCACAGGTGGCTGTGGTCACCTCCTGATTAGGTTGGGTGGGGGCTGGGACGCTGCCCGTGAATTTCACCTCCAGTGACAAGAATAATAGATGGAGCCTCCAGGGCAGCGGTTCTCAACCTGTGGGTCGCGACCCCTTTGGGGGTCGAACGACCCTTTCACAGGGGTCGCCTAAGACCATTGGAAAACACATATATAATTACATATTGTTTTGGTGATTAATCACTCTGCTTTAATTATGTTCAATTTGTAACAATGAAAATACATCCTGCATATCAGATATTTACATGACGATTCATAACAGCAGCAAAATGACAGTTATGAAGTAGCAACGAAAATAATTTTATGGTTGGGGGTCACCACAACGTGAGGAACTGTATTGAAGGGTCGCGGCGTTAGGAAGGTTGAGAACCACTGCTCTAGGGGATTTTCTCTGATCGAGGTGGGGCTGTTAGCACTTTCCGGGCTCTGCAGGCATCCTCACTGAGCGGTTTTCCTGAGTGTGAATTCCCAGTTAGAGAGTTTTCATAGAACGAACAGGAGGGTTAATGTCTGGAAGAGAGACAAGCCCGGGGGTCCTGTCCGTCGGTCACTGGCAGCGACCTCCCCAGGGTGGGCAGGAGGCACCCCGAGGGCGAAGAAGGGTTTTCTTTTGTGATGCAATTCTGCCTGGGGTCCCGGCTCCCCTGGCATCTCGTCCGTGACTGGGAGGGACAGATAACTCAGCGGCATCTCGGACGTGTCTGGTGAGATTGTCTGGGACCGTGGTGACCACAGGACAGGGACTCGCTGATCCGGACACGCTTCCAACAATGACAAGGACACCTGTAATCTAGTTGGGGAGAGGAGACTAAAACCAGTGAGAGAAAATCAAGGGATTTTCCATTAGTGAAGAGGGTGTGTTTTGACAATACATGTCATTGTCAGAAACGTTAGCAGAGATAGGAGTGCAATTCGGAGCGTGGCCGCGCCCTCGTCGTGTGTTCTGGGCCAGCTCTGACACGGCAGGCGCTGTGCTGGGACCAGGCCCAGGCGCCGAGCTCGAAGAAGCCACCCGTGGAGGGATGCCGTCGTGTCCGGTCTGGGCAGTGACTCAGCTGCAGTGAGGTTTCCTTGCATTCGGCCAACTCATCCTGTGGCACTTTGTTGGTTGTCACTTTGCAGGTGGGGACTGAGGCCCAGGGGTGCCCGCCGGCAGGAGCCAGAGCTGGGTTTTGACCCCGGAGCCGGGCCCCACGCACCACACTGCTGGGTGGGGTCAGAGCCTGGCACTGGCCATAAACTTGGGGAAGGGGTTGAGGTTTGTTTGCCATGTGCAGAAGGGGGTCGGCAAAGGGCAGATCCGGTGGAGGGAACAGGATGTCTCACCTTGGGAAACCAGGGCTCCCGGGAGCCCCACCCATCCCTGGAATCTCACTCCCCACCCTCTGGGGAGGGGGTTCTGGACGGAGAGCCCAGGGCACCTCCCACCCATGGCCCTCGGTACCCGGTACCCGACATGGAGCCCTCTTCTTCTCCAGGCCTGGCCCTGCCCTGCACCGTGGGCCAGCTGCTCACAGGACCTCCCTTCCCAGGGATAGAGGCCGGCTCCCAAAGGGCCTGTTCTCTGCAGTTGCTGACAAAGGCACAGGGCCCACACTGCTCTGCAAGACGGGATGGCGGCACCACGGAAAGAGGGGACGGACATTTTGGAAACACTGACTCAGGGAGGTGTTTGTTGTTTCGCTGCAGGACTGTCAGAACCTTCTCTCTATTGCAATCTGAGTCTACCCCACTAGGCATTTGTGTTTTGTGCCCCCGCCCCCTCCCCGAAAACACCTACTAAATGCCTGCAGGATAGAGTTTGAGAAAGAGGCTCAGTGGAGAACTATACCGAGTGGGTCAAAGCAAGAAGCTCTAGGAGAGGGGTCCTAAGAAGGCGGGCTGGAGGGTGACGGTGCATCATGGGAAAAGGTGAGGACAAGTGGGAGTTAATGCAAAGGGGGGACCCTGGGTAGCGAGGCTCTGTGCGCAGAGGCATGGCAGCCGCGTGCCACAGGCCCGGCGACGGCCAGCTGCTCTGGGAGGGACCTCTAGGCTGTGTGCCTTTTGAGCTGGGCTCCTGTTCTCTTCACATCCCCACACAATCAAGATGGGCATGGGATTGGAGGTTCCTTTAGGGCAGTGGTTCTCAACCTGTGGGTCGCGACCCCTTTGGCGGTCGAACGACCCTTTCACAGGGTCACCTAAGACCATCCTGCATATCAGATATTTACATGACGATTCATAACAGTAGCAACATTACAGTTATGAAGTAGCAACAAAAATAATTTTATGGTTGAGTCACAACATGAGGAAGTGTATTTAAAGGGCCAGAAGGTTGAGAACCACTGCTTTAGGAGCACTATGGGCAGGAGTGTCCCCCAAAACAGAGGGGTCAGTGATATGTATCCTTTTCAAATAGCCCATGTGTTAAACTTGGAACCAAACCTCCCTGCAGCCTGGCGGGGGGGGGGGGGCGTTAACTCTCTCCAGCGGAGGCCTCAGGCCCTCCATCCCCATGGCCGGCTCTGCCCTGGGCACCTGCAGGCTGGACGCCAGGGTGGACGCCGGGCAGAACCCGGAGCAGCTCTGTGCCTCCCGGCGGTTGCCTCTCGGTGTGGAGCTGCAGACCCTGGCCCACTGTTTCCTGGGGTTTGCCGGCACAAGGTCCTTGATTGATTCCCCCTTCCCTGCATCCCTCACACCCACTGTCACCGGTTTCCTGGGGCAGCTGTGACCAAGTGCCACTGCCTGGGGGCTTGCAAGCAGCTCATTATTCGCTATGGCTCTGGAAGCTAGAAGTCAGCAGCTTTGTTCCTTCTGAGGGACAGTGTGCTCCAGGCCTCTCCCCGGCTGCTGGGGGCAGCTGGGAGTGCTGGTGGCTGCTGGGGATACTGGGGGTAGCTGGGGGCAGCTGGTGACTGCTGGGGGCTGCTGGGGGCAGCTGGTGACTGCTGGTGACTGCTGGGGGCAGCGGGCAGTTTCTGGCACCCCTTGACTGGTAGAAGCATCACCCCAATCTGCACCTCATCTTCACACGGCCTCCCCCGTGTGTATCTGTCTCTGTGTCCAAACTGACTCCTCACACAGGACACGGGCATATTGGGTGGGGGTCCACCCTGAGGACCCGTCTTGCGGGATCACCTGCAAACCCTGTTCCAGGGCAGGCGCCTTCGCAGGTCCTGGGCTCAGGACTCCCCGTTTTCATGGGACACCCTGCCACCCCTAACACCTCCCGGTGCTTCCTGGGCCAGCTCCCGGGTAACCGCCCCTTGCCGCAGGGTCCGCGTCTGGAGGAGCCCGACCTCACGCTCACAGCCGGTCCCGCAGTGCACAGGCCCAGGTGCAGGCGTCCTGCGCCCTAGAAAGGTTTCTCGCAGAAATCGTGATCTGAGTCAACATGTTAATTACCTAAGAGCACACTCCTCCACTTTTCCTGACACCATCTGGCCAAGCTTCTACAGTGGCTGTTTGTTTGATTTGCACAGTGCCGGTCCCCAGGACATGGCTCAGAGACAAAAGGGAAGAGACGTGTCAACATAAATAAATGCACTCGGCCTCATAGAAGGAGGACACCGCCAGCCAAGGGGGCATTGTTACCCAGAGCCCAGCTGACACAGTGCCTGGCCTGGGTGCCTGTCCCCTCCTGCTGCCCTGGTCCCCAGCCTGGGTGCCTTGTCCCCTCCAGCTGCCCTGTCCCCTCCCTGCCCTGGTGCCCAGCCTGGGTGCCCTGTCTCCTCCCTGCCCTGGTGCCCAGCCTGGGTGCCCTGTCCCCTCCCTGCCCTGGTGCCCAGCCTGGGTGCCCTGTCCCCTCCCTGCCCTGGTGCCCGGCCTGGGTGCCTTGTCCCCTCCCTGCCTTGGTGCCCGGCCTGGGTGCCTTGTCCCCTCCCTGCCTTGGTGCCCGGCCTGGGTGCCTTGTCCCCTCCCTGCCTTGGTGCCTGGCCTGGGTGCCCTGTCCCCTCCTGCTGCGGAAGATGGAATAAGTATATGAGAGGGAGGGGCCTCCCAGCTCGGGAACACCAGGGTTGCCCTTTAGAAAAACGCCGCCAGCACATTCTGCGATCTCGAAATGAATCTGAGCAGTGATGCGCGCAGCAGGGCTGGTTCTGGGTTTAGACTGTTCCCCTGCCGGCTCCGCACCCCCGGCCCCTGCTCCTACCAGACCAGGAGACCTGCGGAAGGCAGGGCAGCAGCTCTGCGGGGCAGAGGGGCCCCATGGGGGAGGGAAGTGGCAGCTGCTGGCCCCTCCTCCTTCTGCCGTCTCCTGGGCTGGAGAGAAAGAACAAGGTCGTGTTTCCAGGTCACAGCTGCTGGGGGCCCAGCTGTGAGGAGGGTGCCCCCCGGCCGGCTCTGGGCTGAATGCTCTGAGCACGAGGCACTGGTCTCTCCCCGGAGTTTTCTGCAGCCAGTGAGCCTCTGAGGCCCTGGGTGGGTCCAGCCTGGTCTTGCAGAGAAAGACCGTGTGAGTGCGTTTGAGTTCAGAATAAGTTTAATTCCAGTGGGACCTGCTTGTTTACAAAACAGGTGTACAAGCCGGGACTGGGGGTGACCTTGATGTTCTTTGCTGGTGCAAGTGTGTGTGTGTGTGTGTTAGAGATAGATAGAGATAGATGATAGATAGATGATAGATAGATGATAGATAGATAGATAGATAGATAGAACGAACCAGGAGGCAGGGAAGGGATGGGAAGCTGTATTAAGAGGCTATCCCTGAAAAGGATATAATTCCCAGGATCCCTTTGCTCACGCAGTGAGCTCGTGCAGTGGGAGAGGGAGGTTGTGTTGACCACAGGGGACACTGCGTTTGTCCTGCTGCTAGAAAATAGTTCTTTTGGGGAGAAGACCACCCGGTATTTCCACACACGGTCCCATCTCAGCTCGTTCAGTCTTATGCCAACCCAGGGAGGTCGGCATCAGGACCCCATTTTTGGGTGGAAAAACCTAAGCTCTGAGCAACAGGAGATTTGCCTCGGGACCTGTCACTAGTCCCTGGTGCTGCCTGGGTTTGACCCAGGGTCCCTGATGCCGGTCCTTCCTGGGGCCTCGCTGTGCTGAGCCCACCAATCAGACGGCTGCAGGGAGAGGGGCCGGATGGGGTCTCTGTGGTGGGTGGCAGGTCAGACAGCCTGCCTCACACAGACCTGCCTCAGGCCCCCCAGGACCCCAGGATCACCGCACTCGCAGCCGGGTCTCCTGCTGGCCCTGCTGGTGCGTGGTGCCTGGGGCGCTCTGAGCGGCTCTGGGAGCGGCTAGTCCCGGGAAGGCCTGTCCCCAGCCCCTCCCCTCCTAGGGCCAGCGGTTCAGGATGCACCGGGAGGAGTGTTTCCCAGGCTCTCCCTCACCCTTGGCATTGCTCAGCCCACCTCTGCTTTGCTGCCTGGGCGGCCACCCCAGCCTGCAACACCCCCCTCAGTGAACCCCGAGTTGGTCACCACCTGCCCCTCTCAGCTGACGGTGAGAGCGCGGGCTCTGGAGTCCTGTGCCCTGGGCTCAGACGCCGCCGGCAGAACGTCAGCGGTGCCCCTGGGCCGACGGAGCTCTCTGGGCTCCTCATCTGTCTCCTGGGTGACCACTGCCACCTGAGATGCACGAGGAGGGATGGGCTGGGGCCTCGCGGTCAGTGCCTGGTCCGCATGGCTCCTGGGATCCCTGTGTGCGCCACTGACCCCTGACTCCCCTCACCACCCAGCTCCTGTACTATTATTATTTAAATATGTTTTATTGATTTCAGAGAGAAAGGGAGAGGGAGAGATACTAACACCAATGAAGAGAGAGAATCATTGATCAGCTGCCTTCTGCACGTCCCCCACTGGGGATCGAGAGCATAACCAGGGCATGTGCCCTGAGCAGGAATTGAACTGTGACCTCCTGGTTCATAGGTCAGTGCTCAACCACTGAGCCACGCTGGCTGGGCCCATCTCTTGTATTATTAACTCACTGCCCAGGTGGTCACATCCGCTTTCTTATGGGAAGGCTTGAGGCAAGGACGCCGCCCCTGTTTCTGGCGCTCTCTCTGCGCCTTGGGACTCACCGCTGGGCTCCTCCCCTGACACCAGGGGTAACAGCTGTCAGCTGACCTTTTCTCCGAAGGGCCCGATCGATCGTAAACAGCTTGGTCTTTACCGGCCAATAGATCTCATTGGCAGCTACCATCTCTGCAGACTCAGGTCAAAAACTGCTATGAAATACTAAACCAGTGAGCATGCGAAGTTCCAATAAAACTTTACTGACAAAGCAGGCTGCCCAGATGGGGGCCCCGGCCCCCTTCGCCAGCCCTGGGTAAGAGCAGTAGGGTCAGACGCTCGGGCCCTCTCATGTCTGGTTCCCATGCACGGGCCGGCCCACCTCTGCCTGCTCCCGCCACAGCCCTGGGGACAGCGACATGCCCTCCTCGGGCGGCGCTTGGCCCCAGGGGCAGAGAGCACGGGTGCTGAGCCTGAAACAAACACGACGGGCTTGCGGGGAGCACCTTCCAGGGTATCACCCTTCACGACAGGGAAATGGAAAACCCAGGGTGAGCTGGCTGCTGAGCAAAGGAGCATCGTGATTGCTCTCTGCTCTGCTCTGTTCATGGAGAGTTTAGTCATAGAAGTTTCTATTCTCAGGGACTCACAGCACATCAACACATGGCTCATGTGTCCTCTCAGTAGCTGCTCCCATAACAAGCCTTTACAGGCAAGACGGGGTGGTTATGAGAAACCACGTGTCAGAGTGGCTGCCGGGGCTTCCAGACCAGCAGAGAGAAGTGAGCTAACGACACACGGAGGTGGACAGGCCCCTCAGTCACACAGAACTCAGGTGGCCTGAGACGGGACCTTTTCTTTTTTAAGCTTTTTTTTTATAACCCTTGAAATTGTGTTGATTTGAAAGTAAAAATCCAGCATCCTGTTAGTTAAAGAAAGACAAAACCAGATGAGCACTGAAGGGCCACGAGTTGGGCTCCGTGGCAAGAAAGCTTGGGTGGCGTTGCGACCTTACCCCCTGTTAAAGGAAAGCTGTGTCACCAACATCGTCTGCTTCATCGTCATAATGGGAGGCACCGTCCCGGATGCAGTCACACCCTTTGGGCCATGAGTGACGTCAGGTGGATCCACATTCCACTTCCTGAGACGGAGTATTCTCCCGTGCGGCTGGGAGACAGTGTAGAGGCCGAGGGCATGTGGGACTGTCTAAGACGGGACCCCGGGCCCCATGGGGAGAAGCCCTATGTGCGTGTGACCGCCGTCGGGGAGCGGTTAGACCCCACTCTGTAGTCTTGCCAAGCGTTTTTATGTCAGTCACTTCTTGAGAATCACAGCCCCTGGGGATGTGCCGGCACAGCCCCCGTCACTGGGGAGAAGGTGAAGCTCAAGGTCAATGCTCCTCTCCAGGCAGTTAAGGCAGAGCTGGGAGCTTATTCCTGCTTTGGGATCCCAATCCAAGCACTTGTCCTACGGTCTCAGGTGGGCAGCTGCATGCCTTCCCATGGCCTGGAGGGGTGCCATGCAGCGGGGGGGGGGGGGGATGGCGGGGGGGGGCGGGGGTAGCCTTACAGAAAAGAACAACTCAACTAAAATTTGCACACTCGCTTCCATTATTACACATACTTTTTCATTTTCTGTTTGGTTTCCACTTCGAGGTTAAAGTTTCCATCCTGATTTTAACCCAAAGAAAAGGCTAAACTCCATGGGCCACTCTCAGATAAGGCAAACTGGAAAACACACAGCGCCCAGGGCGAGCCCGACAGGATGTGGGCAGCTGGGGTCACAGTCACCTCTTGTCCGGCCCCACCCCAGGGGCAGCTTCCCGGGAATAATGGCTGCCTTTCTGGGATCTGGTGAGTCTCCAGTCGTGTCACATCCCTTTTGGCTGAGTGCTGGCGGCAGGGTGCTTTGGCCTCTGCACTGTGACATGGGGTTGGGTGGTCCTTTGCTGTGGGGCTGTCCTGTGCTTCGTAGGAAGTTTCTCAGCTCCCTTGACCTCCACCCATTAGGTGCTCAGAGCATCTCTAAGTTGTGGCCACCCAGCATCCCCGGGGAGAGATGCAGCTCTGGTTGAGAGCCGGGGGGTTGAAGTCAGAAGTTTTGTTAGTCCATCACTGAGTAATGGATGAGGCCATGCTGGACCATCCAGTCCAAGGTCTCGGTGATCACTGAGTTGACCAGCACACAGTTGACCCATGGCTAACCACGTTCCCCAACATCATTTGAAACGACGGCCTTATGGCTGCCCTGTGAGCCCGGCGTTTGGAATGGCTCTCGCCCAGGGGAGCAGCCCTGAACCACGGAGGCAGCCACCGACACCGGGTGTCCACGGTCATGCCACGTGCCTCCTGTCTTCCATCTGCATTCCTGTCTAGATGGTGGCATTGAGGCAGGTCAGTCTCAGCAGGAGACGGAAAGAGCGTAGACTTATGGGCGACCAGCCCTAAAGTGAAATCGTGGCTTTATCACTACCCAGCTATGCCACCTTGGGCAGGTGACGAGACCGCCCTGAAACTCCCCTCTCCTTTATAAAATGAAGGTAACCCTGCCCGCCTCAAAGATCTGGAGAATGAATGATAATGTGCACGAAGAGCCGATGGGGCTGAGCACAGGGCACTGAGTCACGTGTTCTGTGGCTACTAGTAAGGGGAATGGCGTGGCCAGCCCCCTGCGGCTGGTCTCCAGGGACTTCTGATGGCCCCTGAGGGACATGCTCATCTCCAGCTCCCTCGAGGCCTCTCCACCTGACCTACCCCAGTGTCCCCGCTCCTCTGACTCTCGAGGGGCTGAGCCTTCCAGAACAGAAGGTTGGAAAGACAGATTTGTGTAGGAAAAAGCCAAAGCGCTGTTGCTTTTAGCAGCGGATCTGATCTGGGGAGTGAAAAACAACCCACGTCACTGAGCCACAGAGTGAGGAAACATGAGCCAGCCCGAGGATGGGAAGGCAGAGCTTGAGCTGAGTGGCATGGAAACCCTACCTGAGCAAGGGCTGGGGGGGCGGGGGCTGAAGGACAGGAGGGGTGGCAGGGAGCTGCCACGGCCCAGGACAACCAAGGCTAAGTTCTGGGCACCCATCACCCGTTGGTATTGGCACCCATCACCTGTCTATACTGGTACCCATGACCTGTCTGAATTGGCACCATTGCCCATCTGTATGGGCACCATTGCCCATCTGTATGGGCACCCATCGCCGCCTGTAGCAGGGTCTATACCGGCACCAAGAAGAAAGGGCCAGACCCTCAGCCAACTACTTGGCCAGGATGATGTCGGAGGTGTTTCCGGCATCACAGTCTGTGCTTGGTAAAGGACCTAGTGCCTTTATTTCACTGGCTCTGAGAAGGAGGTGGCAGAGCCCTGAGCTCGGGGCTGAGCCAGAGAAGCTGCCGGTGGCATTCAGGCCGTGGGTGGGCTCAGTGGGGAGTTGGTGAGTCCGATCTGCACCCCGGGACTGACTCTCAGCCCGGGCTCTCTGCTGGGCCAGTCAGTGCCCTCGTCTGTCTTATTTTAGCTCCGAGTCCTGGGGTAACAGGCATTCAGAGACCCGGGCTGCTTCCCAATCAAATGCCCGCAACCTTCACAACCCGGGGGTCTTTGTTTATCCAATGCTGCCCCTAAAATTCATAATTTACCACCAAGAACGGCTCCCCTGCCGGCGAACACTAAAGCAAGTGAGAAGTAAGCAAGGATGGCCTGCAGCTGGCCACCCCGCGGCATCCGTTCCGCAGCGGGCGGGCTTGTTTTCTGCGTTTCCACGGAAAACACACACACACTTAAAAAGACACTGTTTTTCACAGTTTAATGATTACAAGGTCAAAGCACACATCTTTTGGAAAACTCGGAATATAAAAAAGAGCAGAGAGAAGACAAACATTACTTTTAAAAATGTTGCCACCGAGTGCAGCGCTGTTGGCGCCTCTCTCCTGGGCTTGCGTGCGCTTTAGCTCAGGCTGCGCTCCCACTCAGGGTGCAGCATGGCCACCTGCCCCGGGTGGAACACTTCCCTGCGTCGGTCTTTGCGCCTGCGGGGCGCCGTGCGTCAGTCCCCCGCTGCCTGCCATCGGGCACTTAGATGGCTTCACGCGTTGACACGTCATGCGTGTGTAGGGCTGCTGTGGGCATCCCTGGGCGTATGTCCCCCAGGAGAATGGCTGGGTCTCCCCTCCCTGCCCTGCCCTGCCCTGCTCCTGGGTCCGAGCTCTGGTGCCTGCGTGGCCCAAGCTTGGCACATCCTCCTCCCTGAGGCGCTTCCTGAACCCAGGCCCAGCTCCTCGGGACGGGCCCTGTCCGCTCTCCGAGGACAGAGCTGAGGACCGTCGGTCGGTAGCCACGGAGGTCAAGGCCGAGCAGGGTGCTCAGATCCTTCCTCCCGGGGTTTATGGTGGTGACGGGACGGTGGACACTGTTCTCCTCTCAGGAGGTGCATAGAGCCGCTTCGGAACAGTCCCCCAGATGTCAGCCTCCTTGTGGCACAGCCTCCTTTAGACTCTCGTCCCGCCTGTGGTGTCTCTCCTTGTCCTGCTTCCTCCTCCCACCCCTTGTCCACCTCCCGACCCCACGGGACGGCCTCCTTGCCCACGGGCCTTGCTAGCGTCTCTCTTAGCCCAGCCTCTGAGCTGCTTCCTCCCCTGCCCCGCTCTGCAGAAGAGTCGCGTCCCCACGGATGGAGCTTGCAGGGGAGGGCCGAGGCGTAAGACCTCCTCGCCGTGGGACTTGGGGGCAAACGATTGCTTCTGAGCAGACCTGTAGCCAGACAGGCCCACGCACTGACTGGGGAGGGTGGGTGGATGGGGGAAGGGGGCGCACAGGGCCCCGGTGGTCCCGCCACAGCACACGCTGGCCCAGCTCCGGAGCGGGGAGCAGAGCTGGAGGTGGCGTCAAGGGCATCCTGGCGGCTCTCACTCACCAGCGTCTTGGATGGGAGGGAACCCAGGCCGCTGGGAACACTTCTGTGACGAACAACTCACTACCTGCTTTCTGCTTTAGTTCACATTCTCGCACATTCAAAAGCAACAACAAACCAAACCAAACCGGCCTCCACTGCTATTCATTAACTTATTTATTCCACAAATATTCGGTGAGTATCTGCTATATGTCAGTGTGACAATTTTGCCACCTCCATCCTCCCACCCCGCCCACGACTGCCATATTCCTCTCAAAGACCCGTATGTCAGGTCATCACCACGACGCCCATTTACAGATGAGGAAACTGAGGCTCCAGGACCCGCCCGGCTAGTAAGTAGCTGAGCTGGATAGAAACCAGGGTTGTCTCCGGCCAAGCCCGCAGCCCTGGCCCCGTGCTGGTGGGAAACGCTTACTCACTGGACAGCTCCGCGCAGAGGAGTCTCCGAGTCAGAGGAGGCGGCTGAAACCCGCCAGGTGGCCACGGGGTCGGCCCTCTCCTCGGGTCTGTCCTGAGGGCAGGTCCACACGCTGCTCTGAGGATGCAGGGACTCAACCGGGAGGAACTGACCCCCAGGCCCTGGGGAAGCCGTTGGAGCCTCTGGACGCTGAGCTCTCTGCTGTAGGCAAGGCCCGGGAACGGGCATCGAACCGCCGTTCCTTCTCGCTCTGGGAGCCATGAGCATGTGATCCCGTGTGCTCAGGGCCTTGCCCCTCACGCTGGGTTTTTGACGAGACCTTGACCCTCAGCACTCACTGTTTTAGTAACTGTTTCTCTGAAGGCAGGTGTTGCTTCTATCCAAGGAACACACGATTCACTCCTGATCTTATCTGACCCTCAAACCAGCCAGTGACACGGGCGGGGTAAAGCCACGGCGCACAATAAAACAGGACGAGGCCCCCAGACCACTGCCCGTGAACAGTGGTTTCCTCCAGGCTGGCGCCATCCTGGGTGTCCCTGGACGAGGCCCCCAGCTCGGCCTGGAGGGGTCCCTCAGAGACAGATCTGAGCGGTTTCCCACCTCCCACTGGGGACGCACTGTCAGTGCAAGGAGGAGGTTTGGGGAGCGGGGTGCCTGCCCCCTGGGGCTCCCTGGCCCGGGAGGTGTTTATGGTTCGAAGCTGAGGAGGAAAGTTCCCTCCTCCTGATGGAGGCTGCACAGCCGCCCACCCGCCTCTTGCTTCCTTGTTTTGTTTTGCTTCTTTCTTTGTGCACATCAGCTGCTAAATTTCACAAGCTGCTGCCTGCCTTTATCTCCGAACCAGTGAAACAACGTGGGACTCACAAAAACAGGCAAAGGCCAACTGAAGAATAATAGAATAAAAACATGGAGGCCAGTTCCTCCTTCCCCGCTCAGAGGCGAGGCTTTCCGTGACCGAGGCCTCTCCCCGCCCCTCGCCGCGCAGCCCGCGTCCTGCCCCACAAATGCAGACTGTGCTCCTGTAGACAAGACACTTTTAAAGTGTGCACTTCTATATGCCCCGGTTTTTACTGTGGTGAAATACACGTAAAATGGACCCGTCTTAACCCTTCTTAAGGGAACGTTGTGGTACAAGCACCTCCATGTGCCTGAGTTACCGTCACCACCATCTGTCTCCAGGTTCTTCATCTTGCAAACCCGACACTGAACCCTTAAACCCGACCTCCCCGCCGCGCCAGCCTCGGCACCCACGGTGTTTCTGTCTGTGAACTGACTCCTCTGGGGACCCCAGAGGTGGAGCATGCCGTCGGCCTTTTTGCAGGAGCTTATTGCACTCAGCACAGTGTCCTCGCGCTTCACCGCGTGGCAGCAGTGGCAGCTGCCCTTCTTCCTAAGGCAGAATCACCCCCGTCGCGCGTGTCTGTCACGTCGGGCTCACCCGTCACCTGTGGGGACATGTTCTGGCTGTTGTGAGCAGGCGCTGTGACCGGGAGGACACATGTCCCCGAGCCGCTGCTTGCGGCTCTGTGGGTCCGTTCCCGGGAGCAGCAGTGCTGGGTCGGATGGTGACTGCCGTGGTGAGGAGCTGCCAGTGTTTCCTGGGCGGCTGCCCGTTTCACATCCCCACGGGGCGCGGTTCTAGCGTCGCCATGTCCTCACCAATGCTTCTTTTCTCTCTCTCTCTCTCTCTCTCTCTCTCTCTCTCTCTCTGTTTTAAATAACAGCCATTTTCATGGCGTCATTTACATTTTTTAAAGGGAAGAAATGACAAAACTAGGATTTCAGAGTTTATAAGTGTAGAATAAAACATATAATTTTAAATGTGCAAATTTAATTTAACGAATGATTCTCCCACACCGTAAACATGTAACTGCTCTTCTAAGCTCCTTCAGGGATGTCAGGAGGAAGAGAGAGGAGAGGGGACAAGAGAGAATGGGAGAAGGACATTTAAGTGAAAAGGGGGAGATGGGGGGGGCGTGGAGGAGCTTGGAGGGCACACAGGAACAACTGTTTGGAAGAGGCTGCCCCTCCCGCCCCAGGTCCCCACTGTGCTTAAGGGACAGTGACAGCTCTCCACCGTTTGTCCTGTGCTGGGTACTCAAAGATGAGAAAGCCACACTCCCTCCTTGGGCCAGAAGGCGGGAAAGGGGTGGAGACCAGGGCATTTGGCAGCTGAACGGGGCGGAGGGGCCACCTTCTCGCTGGGCCTGGCAGGTCCGAGGCAGGGCTGGGGCCTTCAGGGCTGTTCCGTGCATTTCAAAGCCCCTGTGAAGAGGAAAAGGCATCTCAGTCCTTCTTTTCAGGGAGACCTTCCTGAGAAAGGGGAGCCCAGGGGGGCTGCCTGGGCCTCGGTCCAGCAAAGCCCGGCCCTCAGCCCCTGGGCTCTGGCCCTGGAGACCCCTCCCAGTCCCTTCCTCGGGCCGGTCAGGCACATTTTACAGCTCCAGGGAGGGAGGCCGAGCGCCTGTCCTGTGCCTCGCGGGTGTGGTGCCCGCGTCTCCGAGGCACCGCTTTCTGGGCAAACACAGCTGTGAGGAAACAGCGACACTTTGCTTCTCTCCCGGGTCAGAGGCCCGTGGAATCCCCACCAAACCTGTGAATAGAGAGGAAAGGAACAGAGCCCCGTAAGGAGACAGGGCGATGCGGCTTCTCATGCGAATGCCCCAGACCCCAAAGCCGGCAGGACGTGTCTAGTTAACCCGGGTCCAGGCACAAAGCCCGAGAACATCCCACCCTTTTGGATACACATTTTCAAAGCGGGTGATGCGGGAGCACTTTTATCTTTGTTGCTGGAGTGCTAGTCGGACACCCCGTATGTTTTAAACTGTCCCTGCAGAGAATGGGGGGCGGGGAATCCTTCTAGAAACTGCCCTTTATCTCTTTGCTTTTATTACACGGTGACGCATGCCTCTTGGGAAAACCCTGCCCTGGATTCTGACGAGGCTTGTAGCTGTCGGGTGTTAAACCTCACACATCCGTGTGTGCGTCCCAGGGCTGACCTGCAGGCTGGGAGCTGCGCTCCGGCCAGGGTTCCAGCCCCCCTCCCGGGCTGCCCGCAGCCTCGTCTCCCTGGGTTTTTATTCGGAGCTTCTGTCCGTGGTACATGCAAAACGGAAATATTTGTCTTGTTCCATCAGAAAGGGTCTCTTTTCTATGTATTTAAAAGACGTTGCCATTATATCTCTTTATCAATAAAATCATTTTTTAAAAGATTTTTATTTATTGATTGATTTCAGAGAGGAAGTGAGGGAGAGAGAGGAATAGAAACATCAATGATGAGAGAGAATCATCGATCGGCTGCCTCCTGCACGCCTCACACTGGGGATTGAGCCCGCAACCCGGGCCTGTGCCCTGACCGGGAACTGAACCATGGCCTCCTGGTTCATAGGTTGATGTTCAACCCCTGAGCCACACTGGCCGGGCGATAAAATCATTCCTTAAATTCTGTTAGACTATCTGAGAATGCCACCCATAGCCGGGTCCCAGGGGGCCCTTCACGGAACATGCTCACAGTGTTCACTTGCTCTCGAGCATCCGAACCCTGAGAAAGTGACGGCCGTTCCCACTGGACAGACGGGGACACTGAGTGCCGCGAGGGACCACAGCCGGGAAGTAACACTGTGGGACCAGGACCACAGCTCTAACTTCCAGGCCGGTGGCCCTCCGTTTGGCCATGCTGCCCGTCAGGGAAGGACACGGAGCAGCAGGTTAAGTGAGATTAGTGACCATGTGGTCAGCACCGCAGGTGCAGTGACCAGGCCGAGCTGCCCGGGCCCCTGGCAGTGGAGCCCAGGGCACCCACTGGGGGAAGGGCCTCCGAGCAGCTCGCAGGGCCTGGGCCACAACCCAGAGAGAAAGGAAGTGGTCACGGGCCCGGCCTCATCGCGTGGGAAACAGCTTGTGCCATGGGTGTGCCTGTCCCCTCGGACACCCTGTCCGCAGCCCTGGCGGGTGCTGGCCGGGCCTGGGCCTCGGGTCTGGGCTCTAGTCTCAGTTCTGCCACCGGTCCTTCCGTTTCATTTGGTTTTCAGTCGACAAGTGTTCCCACGACCCTCCTGTGGGTCCGCACACAGCAGGGCCTCTGGGCTCCCCACTCCGCTCAGGTGCTCAGCAGCTGCATGGCGGGTGGCCCCCGGATCTGCTTTCTCACGAGCGGCCGGTGCGAGAACACACCAGGCTGGCCCTGGCTGTGGTGCAACGCGCTTTCTTTCCACTGACTTTCCGCTGCTCGTTTCCGCAACCTGCGGTGCCTCTTACTCGCTGAGCCCAGAGCTGGGCCGCTGCCCCCGGAGCACAGGGTCCTGGGAGTCCTCGGGGTGGGGGGCAGGGGGTGGAGGGGAGGAGGCTTGGCCATGGCCCAACCACCCTGTCCTGCTCCTGCCCAGGCCTCCTGTCCGGTCCTTTTTGATTAGTGACCTGGTTGCTCAGCTCCCAGCCAGCACCTGGCTGCTCACCCCACACCCCCGCCCACCCTCGGCCTCACTGGTCTCCTCTGGGCTCAGCCGGGGAGGAAGGCAGCACAGCACGCCCATGGCTCCCGGTGGGAAGCACTGGGAGGAGCCACCAGCCGGGGCCTGTGGGGACCTGGGGCTGCAGAAGGACCGAGTGGGGCCTCTGCTCCTCGTGCCCCACCCTCTGAGGGTCCTCCCCATGGGCCTGGCTCGTGCCCAGGGTGAGCCAGCACCTGACGCAGGGAGCGCATGGGGCTCAGGGAGGCAGGTGTATAACGCGCGCCCCCGAGTCCCCAACACTCCTCGCCTGGGGCTGAGTCCCGCCTGCTGAGCGGGGAGGTGGGGGCGCAGGTGGGAAGGCGCAGGGCCAGCAGCAGCACCGGGCCCCTGACCCCCCTCACCATCAGCACCGGGCCCCTGACCCCTCACCGTCAGCACCGGGCCCCTGACCCCTCACCGTCAGCACCGGGCCCCTGACCCCTCATCCGTCAGCACCGGGGCCCCTGACCCCTCACCGTCAGCACCGGGCCCCTGACCCCTCACCGTCAGCACTGGGCCCCTGACCCCTCACCGTCAGCACTGGGCCCCTGACCCCTCACCATCAGCACCGGGCCCTGACCCCTCACCATCAGCACCGGGCCCCTGACCCCCCTCACCATAGCACCGGGGCCCTGACCCCTCACCATCAGCACAGGGCCCCTGAGACTTCTCACATCAGCACCGGGCCCCTGAGCCCTCTCATAGCACGGGGCCCCTGAACCCTCTCAGTCAGAGCAGGGCCCCTGAGCCCTCTCAGTCGGCGCGGGGGGGCCTGAGACCCCTCTCAGTCAGGAGCGGGGCCCCTGACCCCCTCACCGTGAGAGCTGGGGCCCTCAGCACCCCACACTGTGAGAAGGGGGGGCCTGAG
>NW_005871327.1:226027-238646 GCF_000147115.1 Myotis lucifugus | reverse complement strand
CCTGACCCCCCTCACCATCAGCACCGGGCCCTGACCCCTCACCATCAGCAACCGGGCCCCTGACCCCTCACTGTCAGCACCAGGCCCCTGACCCCTCACCGTCAGCACCCGGGCCCCTGACCCCCCTCACCGTCAGCACCGGGCCCCTGACCCCTCACCGTCAGCACTGGGCCCCTGACCCCCCTCACTGTCAGCACCGGGCCCCTGACCCCTCACCGTCAGCACTGGGCCCCTGACCCCCCTCACTGTCAGCACCGGGCCCCTGACCCCTCACTGTCAGCACTGGGCCCCTGACCCCTCACCACGCAGGGACTCAGGCAGGGCCCTCCCATCAGCACCAGGGCCCTTCTTGCCTCTACTTCTATGAAGCGGCAAAGGTGGGGACGAAGGCAGACATGCTGTTCGGGGGCTCTGGCCAGAGGCCCCAACGGCGCCTCCTCCTCCAGGACGTCCACCCTGACCCCTGAGCCAAGGAAGGGGCTGGGGGGCGGGAGAGGCCCCTCGTCGGAGGTGGAGCTTCAGCTCCTCCAGGAGCACGAGTCTGTGGGGAAGGGGACAGGAGCAGGGTGGGCGGGAGGCACCTGTCCGCTGATGGGAGGTAACGAATCAGGCCCTGATAACCGGTCACTCCCAGGAAACGCGCAGAGAGCAGGAGGGTCACTGCCTCCATGCCCGGCACGAGGGGGGGATGTTGGGGACAAAGCAGCTGTGGCCTGTGTGCTGACCGCTGATGTCACGTCCTAAACTCTGCCTCCCAGCCCCACACTCAGGCAGAGCTAGGGCGGAAGGTGCTCCTGTCCCAGCCCCGCGCTCACGGGCCAGCGGTGGCAGGCCCAGTGGGCAAGCGATGCCTCGCGTCCCTCAAGAGGTGCCGAGGTGACTGAGCTGGAGGAGGGGGGGGACTCAGCTCAGCTCACGCCCCCTTTTCAGAGCCCAGGAGTGTGGCTGCCGAGGGCTGTGTGAGGGTGAGATACGGCCGTAGTCATGACTGCACATGTGCCCCAGTGGCCGCCAGAGCCAGGTGCCACACTGCGGGGGCATGGGCCTTGCTGCCTCCCAGAACAGCTCCCCTGCCTGCTAGCTGTGTGACCTTGCGCAAGTAACTTCACCTCTCTGAGCCTCTTCCTCCTGTCTGTGAGGTGGGAGAATACGGCCCCGCTCCCTGAGTGGGCTCTGAGGATTCAATGAGATGAACATTTCTAACCAGTGCCAGGAGCATTGGGGATAGTAACAAATGCTAGCAAATCCCAGCTCCTTGGCGGGAGGAGCCAGCCCGAGTGGTTTAAAGGGCGTGAGGACATGCACGGCTGGATGTGACGCTGAGCAGGAGGGGAGGGCGCTAGGGTTAGGGTCTGGCACCAAAGCCGGGAGGGGCTTGTTCCTGAGCTGCTTGCAGGGACAGCGCGGGGTCAATGGGTCAGATCGGGCAGCTCGGAAGGGTCAGCGCCAGGAGCCAGCATGGCTCTCTGTCCCCTGTTTAGCTCTTCAGCACCCTTGGGTGCTGCTTCCCAGGGTGGGGCAGCTCACGGCTCTCGCCCAGAACACGGGTCCCGAGGATTCCTCCGGGTCACGGCAGCCGCCCGGTGCCGGGGCCAGGCCTGGCCTCCCGGCTGCCGCGGCCTCGGAGCCGTGCTCTGCTGTCTGGTCCCAGGCCCTGCTCTACGGCCACACCTGCTTTCTCCCGTCAAGAAGGCCTTTGGGAAGCAAATGAGGGAAGTGATGCTAAGACGGGTGCGGCTTTGACTCCACTTTAAATGCTGGTAGAAGTGAGTTATTTATTCCCGAGTTCTTGGCGGCTATTAGAAGAACACTTTTCTCGTGCCTCCAAATAGACCAGGGCCGGGAACCTCGGGGACACCACAGCGAGCTCTCTGCCGGCCCGACGGTCAGCTTTTCCATAAACTGCGCAGCACGCTGGAGGTCAGATGTTGCTCGCATGACAGAAATTCCCACGAATGCCTCACGAAGGCCGGGAAATCACAGCCCACCTCAAATTAAATGGATTATTCATAACTAAATAATCTCAGAAGTGAAATGATGAAGATACTTTTGTATCTTTTATAGCAAAATAACAATGTTTGTTGTTATTTTAAATAATACGTTCATATAAAATAGCAATGAATATATGTTATTTAAAATAATAGTGTAAAATAACAATACGATGTGGAATGTGCGTGCATTTTTAAAAATATATATATTTTTTTTATTTCAGAGAGGAGGGGAGAGGGAGAGAGAGATAGAAACATCAATTATGAGAGACTCATTGATCAGCTGCCTCCTGCATGCCCCCTACTAGGGATTGAGAGCCTGCAACCCAGGCATGTGCCCTGACCAGGAATTGAACTGCGACCTCCTGGTTCATACGCTGATGCTCAGCCACGCACGCTGTGCTGTGTGTGCCTCTTTGTGTTTGCTGGAAAGCAGGGCAGGTCGAAGAGCTAAAAGGTTTATAAAGGTCCTGCTTACTCCAGCCTCTAAAACAGCGGTTCTCAACCTGTGGGTCTCGACCCCTTTGGGGGTCGAACGACCCTTTCACAGGGGTCGCCTAAATACATCCTGCATATCAGATATTTACATTACGATTCATAACAGTAGCAAAATTACAGTTATGAAGTAGCAACGAAAATAATTTTATGGTTGGGGGTCACCACAACATGAGGAACTGTATTAAAGGGTCGCGGCATTAGGAAGGTTGAGAACTACTGCTCTAAAACATCTCTATTTTCCTGAAAATCATCTGAGCAGGCCATTCCACGTTACCCTTGCTGATGTGCTCCGAGGCCTACAGCCGGAGGTCTCAGGGGTTCTGGACTGAACTTGGGGAGATCTCACGTTGACTCAGGGGCCGGCTGTTCGGGAAGAGCCGTCTGGGGTGTTGGGAACAGAGTGGTCTCCGAAAGGTGACGTGGCTGCCACAGTCTTCATTTGTCGATAAAAAACTAGTGTGGGCTCCTGGCAACTTTTTCCTTCACTTCTTATTCCGCTTGCAAAGCTGTTTCCCATTGTCATGCCCGCCGAGACCGCCGGCTCCTCTCCAGCCGCTCCATGCCGAGCAGCTCGAACCAAACGCTGCGTGTCCAGAGGGAGCGACAAAACCGAGTTTCTCTCACTCTCTGCGGAGCCGTGTCTTCCTGGCAGGGCTACCCGATGAGCCCCCTTCTACCAGCAGGCCCCCTGTCTTTTCAGACCCCTTGACGTCTTGGCCTCTGCTGAGCCGGGGGTCAGACCACAGGCAGTGGCCATGGGGCAGCAGGGTCCCATGGGCGAGTTTTGCTTCCCGAGGGCCCCATGAGCCTGGACAGAGCTAGACCGTTGGTTTGGGGCACGGGAGACAAGAGAGAAGGCGCTAAAGAGGCTCCACAGTCAGGAAGCTCACACCCACGTGGGAGAGGCTCGGCTCGGGGTCCAGAGCCGTGGAGAGAGGCGAGGGGTAAATTGTGCGGGAAAAGGAATGGTGTTTGCAGGGACTGCGCAGAGCACCTTGGCCGAGGGGCAGATGTGGATTGACAGGAGGGAGGTGGCGCCAGGTGAGGGGTGGGTGGCCATCCAAGCACAGGGAGGGCAGGTGTGGGGAGGCCGCATGGAGGTGCGCCTGGCGGGTGGGAGGGACAGGGACGGGGGTCCAGGTGGGAAGCTGAGTGATCAGAATATGAGACCTGAAGCCTCGTGGTGGAGGGGTCAGCAATGCGTTGCAGATGCTGCAGCTCCTGAGCTGTCTGTGCCGGTGGGGACGGAGGGGGTACGACCGCCATGGGCTGCAGTGTGGCCCTCTGGCGGATGCATGGCCACCACGACTGCAGTGTGGTGCTCGGCGGGTGTGTGCATCAGGTAATGGCCACCATCCTTTGGTCACGGAATCATGGTCACAGAAACTAGGTCGGCAGGTCTCTGGAGCCCTCGAGCTAACCTAGACCGACCTCCTTTCCTTTGATTTTTTAGTTCAGTTTGCATTCCAGTTAACCCTGTACCCTCCACTTTCAAAGTAATGCATATTTAATTTAGAAAAATTTAAAAAGTGCAGAGAGGAACACAGAAACCAGCCAACACTCTTTCCCCTGTCTGTGCAGAGCAGCCTCCTGCCAGCGCCCTGCCCTCCACTCTGCATGGCCACGCGCTGGCTCGTCACGTGGATGCCACGACTGTCCATGCGCCTGCGGGTGGATATCGTTAGTGACAGGGCGGTTGAAATCCTTGTGGTGACCAGGATCTCACCACATTTGTTCATTTATATATAGTTGTCGAAAGTATTACAGATGTCCCCCACCCCCCATCGCCCCTCCACCCAGTTCCAGCCCCACCCTCACTACATTTTAAAGCAAACTATGCTTTTAAAAAATAGATAGCATTAAAAATGTTTTTTTAAAAATACATACACAAAACAAATAAAAGTGTTTTTCCATTTATGAAATAATACATTTACCAAGAAAATGTGCAATATTCTAAAATGTAAAAGTTAAAAACATTCAAAATCCTACTGTCCAGAAATCACCTAATCTATTCTTGGTATTAAAAAAATTTCTTCTAGTATTCTTCCCAAACAATGTGCATTTTATTTTTATTTTATTTTTTTAAATATATTTTGTTGATTTTTTACAGAGAGGAAGGGAGAGAGATAGAGAGTTAGAAACATCGATAAGAGAGAAACATCGATCAGCTGCCTCCTGCATACCCCCTACTGGGGATGTGCCCGCAACCAAGGTACATGCCTTTGACCGGAATCGAAACTGGGACCTTTGAGTCCGCAGGCCGACGCTCTATCCACTGAGCCAAACCAGTTAGGACAACAATGTGCATTTTAAACAACGAAGTTACAATCACACCATACAACGTGGAGCTTGCCGTCTTGAGTTAGCATCGCACAGAAGTTCCCATTTTCTGACTGCTGTGAACATGATATTAACATTTATCGAGCACTTGACATGAACCAGCCATTCAAAGCATTTCACATATATTAACTCATTTACTCTTCACAGCAGCCCTTGGACATGAGCACCACTTTTTATTCCCACTTCACAGGTAAGAAAACTGAGGCACAGAAAGTGGGATTTGAAGGTAGATGTTCTGACTCCAGAATCTGAACTCCTGTCCACCACACTGACTCTCCAGCTGGGTCACTAAGAGGCACAGAAAGTGGGATTTGAAGGTAGATGTTCTGACTCCAGAATCTGAACTCCTGTCCACCACACTGACTCTCCAGCTGGCACACACACGCACACACACATACACACACGCACGCTCACAGATGCTCACACACACACATGCACGCACGCACACACACACATACACACATGCACACACACATACACATATGTCCACGCTCTTCTCCATGAGACGGCCCTTCTGGTATTGAGAGCATCCCTGAGGTCCCCAAGTCTTGCTTTTCCAGGCTCAACACCCCATCTCAGTCGTTCGAGGCTCGAAGGCCTGGCGTGCTGGCCATCACTCAGCGGGCCTGGCTGTGTAGCTGCGAGCGAGAAGCGAGCACGGCCACGGGGAGCTCGCCCAGGACGTGGGCAGCCTCTCCACCGTGTGCGCCGGTAGCAGACGCCGGCAGCACAGCTCTATGTGTAACCGCTCAGTTGCAGTGAACAGAGAGATTTCCCAAATTGCTCTCCCCTCACAGCTCACGGCCAGCTCACGGCCTGGCTTGTCCTGCCTTGTGACTGCCCGGTCCTGCAGAGCACAGCCCACAGAAGGGACTTACTCGTCTCCAGGGCCTTAGCGTGGGGGGACCCAAATGAGAGCACCTGCCTTGCCCTCGTCAGGGCGGGGGCGGGGAGGGGCAGGAGGGAGATCAGACCCGGCAGCAGGGCTGGCAGCTGCCCAGCACCCACAGGTGACCGCCGAGGCATCAGCAGTCACAGCAGCGGGTCTGCAAAGGCCTGAGGGGCGGAGGGGGGGGGGCGGGGAGGAGGGTCCCTGGGCCTTCCGGGAGGACCACTCCTTCCCGGGGGCTGTTTGACAAGACAGGCAGCTTCGTCGGCCTGTCATCGGGTGCTGACCACTTGAGGTTGGGGTCCAGGCCAGCTCCAGGTAAAATGGCCAAGGTCATGGACTTTGTCCTTAATTCCTCCTTCCCTTTGGGTGTCTCCTGGCCCGACCAATCCCTCTTCCTCCTCTCGGGGTCCCGAAGGAGGGGGCACAGGAATCTGAAAACTAAGTTCACGCTCAGGCAGGGGTGTGTGGAAGCTCAGTGCTGCCTGTCTGGGTGATTTCCACACAACCAAGGCCTCTTCGGGACCAAAAGGTCTCCGTGCACAGGTATTTGCACAGAGGGCACGCTCTGCTGTCCCCCAGACTCCAACGGCGTGGCCGGTGGCCTCGCCACCTGTGAGCAGGAAGGACAAGCACCACCAGCCCGGCCCCGGCCTTCCCTCTCTGTGCCTCAGCCTCCCGGTTAGTGAGGTGAGGGTCCGGGCAGCGCGGGCCCCAGAGGGTTTGCTGATAATTCACGAGATGATGCCCATCGAGCTCGTAGAATTCCGTCAGGAGCTCGCTCGCTCCTACATGTGTGACGTGAACCACAGTGTGCAGCCCATAGAGAACTCTGCCCATCACGCCAGGAGCTCGCTCGCCCTCGGAGGGCCTTCGGTCTGTGCTGTTTCAGCCCCTGGGGCCACAGTGACCGCGAGTCTGACTTCTAACCGACTCCGTCGTTCGAAGGGAGGCCGAAGGTCTTTCTGCTGCAAACATATCAAAGAAGAGAAAAAATCATGTAATGAAATGAGATAATGAATATAAACTTATTATAAAATGGATTTTATAACAGAAGCACACACACACATATATTTTAGGATCTATCTCTAAAAAATCGGAGCTCTTTCTTTAACATAACCACAGTACCACGCTTCCACCTGCACAATGTACAATAATCCCTGAATACCAGCCAATACCTAGTCAGTGTGCATATTTCTCTAAGTCTCTCTCTTTTTAAACTTACAGTGTGTTTGTCTGTGGGAGCCACGGGCTCACATGCTTGTCAGTCTCCTGTAGCTGTAGTTTCCTCCCCCGCCCGCCCTCCCACCCCCCCCCCCCGGCAACCTCCCCCCCCCCTGGCCTCCCCGCCTCTTTATTTCCTTGAACCTGCTGGGGAAGAAACCAGTGCCGTGTGTCCCCGGTCGGGACTTCGCCCGTCACATGCCTGTGGTCCGTGTCGAGCTCCTCTGCCTCCTGTATCTCCATGGAGTGCGGTTGGACCTGGAGGCTCCTCGGGGTGGGTTTGAGGTGTGGGATAGCACTTGCAGTGGTTCCTCATGTCGGTCAGGAGCTGAGTGGTCCCGAGGGCTTCCTCCCCTGATGTGGACGCCATCACGATCATGGCCCAGAGCCGCCGTGAAACTAGGAATGAGCTCTTTTCCCATTTATTCTCCGGAATATTTCTATAAAGAGAACCTGCCTCATCAATTATTCGGTTACCCTGATAAGCACCAGGCCTGATGCTGGGTGCCTTCCCCTGACTTACAGCGACTTGTTATTTTTATGAGACTGACTTACTATTTTTAGACTAGAGGCCCAGTGCACGAAATTTGTGCACTCAGGGAGGGGGTCCCTCAGCCTGGCCTGCGCCCTCTCACAGTCCAGAAGCTCCCCCCTGGGGAGCGGGCCTAAGCGGGCAGTCAGTGCACGTCATAGCGACCGGTCGTTCCGTGTTCGGTCGATTTGCATATTAGCCTTTTATTATATAGGATAAAGTGAGGGCTGTGTGCCTGTGACCTGACTGAACAAATCCTGGGGGAGGGTGGCCTTAGCAAGAGCCTCGAGCTGGTCGTGGCTGAGGTCCAGGGACAGGTGTGCGGAGTCCATCCCACTTTTGTGTGTTTGACATGTTTCATAACAAAAAGCAGGGTTTTCTCCAGTAAAAATATTAAGTTCTGATGTGTTCCCTGACGTCTCAGCGGACAGTGAGGCGCTGCTGGTTCTGGCTGGTGATGGGCAGGGATGTGGTGTTTCGCTGTTTCCATCGCTGTGGTCTTTTCTTGCTGATGCTTTCATGGCTCCGTTGCGGCCAGCAGTGCCTCTGGGGTTGGCGCCTGAGTTCTTCCTGACCAAGCCCGTGGCTTTGGTGGTGTCCTGCTTTCAGTGACAAGGGTCCTATTTGCGTCCTGGTTCCTGCCCAGACCTGGGCCTTTCCCAGGGTGGGGCTGCTGTCGCGAGCTAGGGGTGTTTTGTGCCCAATCACTGCTGCCCACGAGGCCCTGAGGCTCCAGCTAGACTCTGCCTCTGCCCATCTACCCCCCCACCCCACCCCACCCCCACCCCCAGGAACAGGTGTCTCCACCGTTGAGGAGCTGGTGGTGGGTGGAGGGGAAGGAGATTAACATCTGACTTTAGAGGCTCCCGCAGGCACTCGCTGAGGCTGCCCCTCCCAGCCCAGCCCAGCCCAGCCGTGGAGGAGGGAGGAGGGAGCAGGGAGGAGGGAGGAGGGCGGTGGGAGCACTCAGCATCTCTAGCCGCCTATACCTGGGCAGGTTTATCTGGCAGACGAAATCAGAGAGAAGCATTGAGGAGGCGGCGGGGTACCTCGTTCACACGGCTTTATCTCATCTGTGGGGAGTGGGGTGGGGCGGGGCCTCACAGAGCAGACAGAGCCCTTGGGGAAGTGGAGGGTGCAGGGAGCCAGCGAGGACAGCCCTCAGCCCTGCCAGGCGACAGAGGGAGACAGAGCCTGTCCTTCACTCCCGAGGGCAGAGCTGGACTCGGTGCATGTGGCAGGGGGCTGGTGCCAGAGAGACCACCCCGTGAGGTAGTGAGGGGCTGCCACCTGACCAGGGCTCCCTTCACAGGGGGGTTCCACACAGCCCGGGAGATGCAGCTGGGGCAGGGGGTTCCAGTCTGACGGTGGGGCCCACGCTCACAGGGGGACCCGGGCCTGTGGGCACTGGAGAAAGACCGGCTCGCGGTCAGTCCTCCCCCTGTTTACCGTGGGGACCAGAAGTGCGCTGCGTCCGCCAGCTGCGTGGGCTGGAGGAGCAGGGCGCTGGCGGCCTGGGCTCACTGGGTGTGAGTGCGACCACGCTCCTGTCACTGTTTCTGTGATCCCGGGGCTCCACACTTGCTTCCAAAACAAGCTCCAGGTGGAGCTGCCCTGGGCGGAAGTGGGGTGACAGCTCGGGAGATGGGGGTGGGGCCGAAGGTGCCATGTGTGTCCCCAGGCCATGGATGGAGGCTCCCCAGCTGGTCATTTGAGGGGATAGAGGCGCCCAGAGGCCCAATCGTCAGACTATGGGACTAGGGCTCTCCAAGGGAAGGTCTCAGAATGGGGTCTCTCTGAGGCGTGTGTGTAAAGTTCAGACCAAACTGATGTGACAGACCCCTGAGGCGTCAACACCCAGCCTCCTTCCAGGGCTGAGCGCAGACTGTTTGTGGGGCTGGAGGGCGAAGGGGTGAAGGGTCAGGCCAGAGGGACCCACAGGGAGGCCAGGCCAGGGCTGGCCCAGCACCCTCGTGTGTCTCGGACCCTGCGTGCCCGGCTGCGGAGGGCACAGGCCAGGCACAGAGGCCCCAGCCAGACAGGCCCTCGGGCCCTCAGGGGCATGGCCTCCGGGAGGTGGGCGCCAGCCTGCACGGTGCACGTGCCTCTGCCCTGGGCTTTCATTTCTTTACAGAAACTGTGAGAAGTTAACACACGAGCTGTGGGACTTCAAAGGCAGCAAATCCTAAGAGAAGGATAATGCTGTCATCCCCAATATGGCTATGAAATAGCACGTCACCATAATTGAAAAATAAAATATATAGAATAAAAAAACAAAACAAAAACAGTGATCACGGCTGTGTTGTCACGGCCCCTTGAAAAAACCCACAATTTTGCCTTCACCATTTCGCTGCAATTCAGTAGATGAAGTCAGTCTGACCAGACTCACTCCCCTGGGACGCAGTGTGGGAGTCCTTGCACACATTTAGCAATGGGTGTAATCCCGCCAACCCGGGCTGCTGCCTGAAACCCCGCTTAAGTTTTCATTGTGAATGTTTCTCAGTTCATCATTGAAAATAGTTCCTCCCAGAAAATATAAGTGAATATACATTGGATCTCTAAATGAGGAAATATTTTCTAAGTGTAGGAGTAAAAATCAAACTGACTACTGAAATTTCAATTTCTAAGTGTCAAAGACACCAAACAACAGGGCGATGACGAAGTTGGAAAATAGTCACAGAATATTCGATGGGGAGGGCGGCTATCCCAGCCTGGAACCTGCGCCCAGACGTCACTTCTTAGGAAAGCGCACCCAGGCAAACAAACAAGCCCAGTGAATCCTTCGTCACCATCTGAAGGCGGCGATTTGAGAAAATTAAATGTTTGCAAATGACGAGTAGAGTTGTGCGTAGTATTTTCAAGATGAGAGACTCTAAGAAATGTTTTGTCTTTTCAATGTTAAAAAAAGGTCGTCACCACACAATTCATAGAGCAAGAAACACGTGGTAAGGAGTGCACATGAGCCATGTTCCACGTCACTGACGACCAAAGAAACGCGAATTTTAAAATGACATCTGTGTTTCGCTCACCGAATGGGCTGTTTGTGGGTTTAGATTGTTTGTTGAAGGATTGCACCCAGTGTGGTGAGAAAGTATTCAGAGTTTCTCCGTGCAGCCGCGTGTAAAGTGCCGCCGTCAGAAAGACAAGTGATTCAGGGGTACAAATGTCCATGTGTCTTAATTTATTTCTTACGAAAGAAGTAGAGGGTGAAATATATCTATGTCCAAGGATGTTTCTTACAACACTGTAATGCTCAAATATCAACAATGACCTGTTTCTAGCAAGGGGAGTGGCTACTTATATAAAGCAATACCTAAGAAGAGTAATTTAAAAAAAAATAGGTAGCCCTAAGTAAAAAACAAATAAACAAAAACATTAAGGATACAGCCCCAATTTTGAAAAAGAATGCATCAGAATAAACATTGAAAGAAAATACAGCAAAATGTCCACATTGATTATGTTTGAGTGCTGGGGTTGTAACTTATTTTCATGCTTTTCTATATTTTCCAATTTCTCTATTAATAACATTTTTACTCCTGAAGTCACGAGTTATGCACAACATAAAAGTTCTTCCCCCATTTTGACCTGAAAAACCAGATCCACCCTAACTCACCCATTGGCCCCAGGAAGAGCGGGTTGGTGGGGAGAAGTCAGGAGTCCTGCTTGGGACACGTTAGAACTGAGTGGTCCATTGGACACCTGAGTGGATGCTCCAGTCTGGATGCCAGGGCACCTGGGGCTGTAGGTATGAATGTTGGGTCAACAGCAGATGGACGGTATTGTAAAGCCCTGTGAATGAATGGAGAGATCACAAAAGGATGAGGTTAAGATTAGAGAAGTATTCCAAGGCCTGAACCTTGAGTCTCTCCAAGAGCAAAGGAAAGGCGCTGGTGTCCCAGTGACCACCACAGTGTCCCGGTGACCATCACGGTGTCCCGGTGACCACCACAGTGTCCCAGTGACCACCACAGTGTCCCGGTGACCATCAGGGTGACTTGATGACTACCAGGGGGCCCACAGCAGGTACTTAGTAAACAGGGTGCAAGGACTACAAACAAATGATCTCAGGATTGGTTTATTCTGAAACCCAAGGACATTCACTCACTTTCCTGATCTCTCCCTCATCTATATCTATAATAATAAAAGGGTAATACGCTAATTAGACTGGACATCCCTCTGAAGCTGGGGCTGAAGTGAAGCCACTCAGGTCCTGGGTGTCTGCCGGCAGCCAGAGGAGGGAAGCCCGGGTCCTGAGTGCCAGAGAGAAGCAGGTGCCAGCAGCCAGGGGAAGGAAGGCCTACTCTTGCACAAATTTTCATGCATCGGGCCCCTAGTATGTATATAATTGATTTCAGAGAGGAAGGGAGAAGGAGAGAGAGATAGAACATCAATGATGAGAATCATTGATCGGCTGCCTCCTGCACACACCCCACTGAGGATCAAGGCCGAAACCCAGGCATGTGCCCTTGACTGGAATTGAACCCAGGCCCCTTCAGTCTGCAGGCTGACACTCTAGCCACTGAGCCAAACCAGCTAGGGCTCTCTTTTCGTTAAAAAAAAAAATGTGGGGACACGCATTATTCTTGAGAATGAAATCATGTTTGGATAGCAAAAAGTATCAGACTAGAAAATGCTGACTCACTGTTCATGACCATCTTCATGACCATCTTCCTAAGCCTGCCCATCAGCAGCAACAGTGCCCACCGAGGCAAGTGGGAGGCTACGCAGCCGGGAGGACAGGCCAGCCAGGACCCCTCCTCCTGTGAACCCCGGATCTTACAGCTGAAATCAGTGGGTCTCACCCTCCGATTCAATGGCCCGTCCTGAGGACCCTTGCTTGGATCCGCACATTTGGGCTATTGAAATGTACAAATCTTGCTTGCTGGCTCTTTTTAAAAAGAGTATTTTCACAGAGCCCAGCTTTTCAGCGTTAGGCGCCCTGCTTTTGCGTGCAGTCGGCCTCTTCCCTGGGCCGGGCGGCACCCTCCCAGGGGGGAAGGAGGGTATTTCACTCTGTGACACCTTCTTGCACCACAAGGAGCAGCAAGGCGGAGAGTGCTGGGCGGGGAAATGGAGGTGTTAGGTGCTATAGAATTGTTGGTTACAATTTAGCGGAAGGCAGGGCTGGGCAGACAAAAGTGAGAGTCC
>NW_005871327.1:223781-225476 GCF_000147115.1 Myotis lucifugus | reverse complement strand
CTGCGGGGGGGGGGGGCATTTAGGGCCCCCCAGCCAGGCAGCCAGGTGAGTCTTTAGGACCCACCATTCCAGGATTGTGAAAGGGATTTCTGCCTCCCGGTTTAGCCCCGATCCCTGGAATAGGCCCTAACCCGGCAGTGGGACTTCCCCCGAGGGGTCCCGGTTTGGAGAGGGTGCAGGTTAGGCTGAGGACACCCCCCCCCTCCCCCCCCCCCCCCCCGCACGAATTTCATGCACTGGGCCTCTAGTAAATTATAATAATGCTGCATATTTATGGAGCCTCCTTCTATGAAGGGAGCTCTTAGTTCTTCACGGACATTAACCTGCCTTTCTCACGAGAGGAAAGGTAATGGTGTCAATCAATGTTTGTGTGGCCTTTTCTTTCTTGTGCTGGGAGAGGAGACCCGCTCTCAGGGGTGGTATTAATTTGGAGGCAATACATTTTCCTTTTATTTTTTTCCCACTGGATATCTTTTCTTCGTGGACACCACATAAGAAATTAAAAATGAGCAGTGACGCCTGAACTGCCTGTGTGTGCATTTACGTCTCTGTGGGTGAGGCATCTAGATAAATATTTAATTTTTATGGCCGAAGCCTCCTCCCTTGGTTTTCACGGGCTGGAATTTATTAGCTACCAAACAATGGGCCCGTTATTATTTGCTTTTGCACCTAAATGATTTAAAAGTCAATTATGAGTCGGCTAAGGGATTGGAGAGCTGTGGCATGTAATATGGCCCCAGAGATTTCTGTCTGTTACCAAATGTCTGGAATGAGGAAGTGCCCTGCTGGGAAACAGCCTGCAGGCTGACCTTGCAGACAGAGGCCCTGGCCTTGCAGGTTTGCCCTGGGTGGGCTGGGAGTGGGGGCGGGGGGTGGGCCGGCAGACACACACCTCTGAGAATAGAGCAGGCCCCAGACCCTCACTGAACACCACACAGGGCCCCAAAGAGGCTGTCAGGCACTTGTCCTGCTCTGCACTCGACAATCATTAGAGCGAGCTCAGCCACCCCAGGTCCCCGAGGGGGTGCAAACAGCGACGGCCCGTCCCATTTCCCTGGCTTCTGAATGGCCCAGGCAGAGGGGCAGGCTGGCGGTGGTAATAACCCGATGTTACAGGGTATTTGTCGAACTGAAATTCCCCAACTGAACACCTGTCCCCTGGCTGTTCCAACGGGAGAAGGGAGTGTTCAGGCGGTGCAGGCAGGTGGGGACGGCAAGGACAGCCCAGGTGGCCTCTGCTGGGCATCAGGAATGTTTCACGCACGTGAAGTCAGATCAGGTCCAGCCAGGAGCTGGGGGCGAGGCTTCATTACCAAGCTGGGCACCCACAGTGAGTGTTGAGGTGGCCACGGGGAGCACCCACAGTGAGTGTGCAGGTGGCCACAGGGAGCACCCACAGTGAGTGTGCAGGTGGCCATGGGGAGCACCCACAGTGAGTGTGCAGGTGGCCACAGGGAGCACCCACAGTGAGTGTGCAGGTGGCCACAGGGAGCACCCACAGTGAGTGTGCAGGTGGCCACAGGGAGCACCCACAGTGAGTGTTGAGGTGGCCACAGGGAGCACCCACAGTGAGTGTGCAGTGGCCACAGGGAGCACCCACAGAGAGTGTGCAGTGGCCACACGGAGCACCCACAGAGAGTGTGCAGTGGCACGGGGAGCACTCACAGAGAGTGTGCAGTGGCACGGGGAGCACCA
>NW_005871327.1:222570-223494 GCF_000147115.1 Myotis lucifugus | reverse complement strand
GAGAGCATACACATGTGAGTGTCTAGGTGGCCACATGGAGCACCCACAGAGAGTGTGCTGGTGGCCACAGGGAGCACCCACAGAGAGTGTGCAGGTGGCCACGGGGAGCTCCCACAGAGAGTGTGCAGGTGGCCACAGGGAGCACCCACAGCGAGTGTGCAGGTGGCCACAGGGAGCACCCACAGTGAGTGTGCAGGTGGCCACGGGGAGCACCCACAGAGAGTGTGCAGGTGGCCATGGGGAGCACCCACAGCGAGTGTGCAGGTGGCCACGGGGAGCACCCACAGTGAGTATTAAGGTGGCCACGGGGAGCACCCACAGAGAGTGTGCAGGTGGCCATGGGGAGCACCCACAGAGAGTGTGCAGGTGGCCACAGGGAGCACCCACAGAGAGTGTGCAGGTGGCCACGGGGAGCACCCACAGAGAGTGTGCAGGTGGCCACGGGGAGCACCCACTGTGAGTGTTAAGGTGGCCACCGGGAGCACCCACAGCGAGGGTGCAGTTGCTCTGGGTCTGGCCAGGAAGCTGAAAAGGACAGGGCGCCTCCGGAACAAGAGCCTGGCTGGTGTCTGTGCCCCTTAACTAGCTGATCCAGGTGCCCCCGCTGAGCCCCGGCCGCCTGGTTAGTTCTTACTCGACTTGGTCTCACCCTTGAAAATGGGTACATGTGTGTATATGTATCTGTATACATATCCACATGTAGCTATGTGAATGTACATATCCATACACACATTTTCTCTCATAAATAAACTAAATTAAACTTAATTTTCAGTAGTTGGGTGATTCTGAGGGGGAAGTTGAGGTTAAAAGGCAAGAAAGGGCATGCTGGGTGGCTCAGGTGGGCTGGGGCATCGTCCCGTGCACCGAAGGGTTGTGGGTCGATTCCTGGTCAGGGCATATACCTACCTAGCTGGGTGGATTCGA
>NW_005871327.1:219923-221641 GCF_000147115.1 Myotis lucifugus | reverse complement strand
GGGCCCCTGAGCCGAGTGATTCTCACGGTGTGGGCAGCTCACTGGGCCGGCCGCCGAGCCTCCAGCGAGGAATCCCAGGCAAGCACACATCACTGAGTTCCTCTCCCAGCTGCAGCTGGCGTCCAACAGACAGCGATGTTCCCCACAGCGCCGTGAGGGCAGAGAATAGAGTTACTGTCACTCTCCTCCCCCTGCTGCTCCATCATCAATGCCCCCCCCCCACACACACACACACACTCATGGGCGGCCTGGTGTCTCCCGGCAGCCTGGGCCCGAGAACGAATTCCTGCTGTGAGAGAAAGAAATCACAAAGGTGTCAGGGAAACTGGCCTTACAGCAGCAGGAGGGGACAGCCAGGTCAGGTCCCCGAGGGGCTCCCCACCTACGGCACTGCCCGTGGTGAGGGGCGGCCACCCCAGCGAGGGTGGGCGCTGGGGTTCTCCCAGCAACTCTGATGAGGCTAATCAACGCCCGGTTCTCCGTGTGCGGTGGACAGGCCTTTGGAGGGACGGAGGGAGGAGACACTTGGAGAGGGAAATTGAAGATGGAGACAAGATAAAGGCAAGAGACAGCAAAGTCGATCAAGGGACGTGGAAGGAAGAGGAGGGAGAGCGGGGCCGGGAGAGGACTCCACCGTTTCCCAGGGCACCTGCTGAAGATGAATATTACAATCCTGGAGCCTTTCAAGGCTTTTGAAACAGCACTTCCATTATTCTTCCCTTTGCTTTTTTAAACTTTAAATGCTTTGCCTTTAAAACAGAGACGATGACGTTTCCAGTTAGCGGGGTCAGCCTTTGCCTCCAGGGAGCTCAGGGCTAGGACAACTACCAGGCAGAATTGTTCCCTTTGTCCCTGTCCCCCTTCCCTGTCTGGTTCCCACTCCTCAGCCCCTGCATCCAGGGGGGATGCTGAGGCACAGAGCAAGGGCTTTCTTTTAGGGGGTCCCAGGGGCTGGACCCCTAGGTGCCCAGGAGCAGCGCCCAGCCCCAGGCCAGAGGCCGCGAGCCCTGAGCGCGAGAGGGGCTGCTCCCGGTGGGCCAAGGGGACTCGGCCAGCTCTGCAGGAAGCCACCCGGGAGGGGCCAGGGCAGAACTGAATTCCTCTGGCCCTGGAGAGAGCCCGGTGAGCAAGCACTGGCCTCACAGCCAGCCAGAGGCAGCTGAGTGGCTGTAAACAGCCAGGCTGGGGGCAGAAAAGAGCTGCCTGGTGAGAAGTTATAAGCCTGTTACTTCCGTTTATGAATGAAGCTTCTCTGAGGAAGGGAACTTAAAAACGGTTTTTATTGCCCAATGAACAGATGCTTGCTACCGGCCACAGTTGCACATTCTGGAGAGAAAACAACATACAACCACACACACACACACACACACACACACACACACACACACACGGCACAGGCAGCCGCAGGGGCTTCTTTCTGAGGCCCTACGTCAGTGGTTCTCAACCTTCCTAATGCCGCGACCCTTTAACACAGTTCCTCATGTTGTGGTGACCCCCAACCATAACATTATTTTTGTTGCTACTTCATAACTGTAATGTTGCTACTGTTATGAATCGTAATGTAAATATCTGATATGCAGGATGTATTTTCATTGTTACAAATTGAACATAATTAAAGCATAGTGATTAATCACAAAAACAATATGTAATTATATATGTGTTTTCTGATGGTCTTAGGTGACCCCTGTGAAAGGGTCGTTCGACCCCCAAAGGGGTCG
>NW_005871327.1:216087-217997 GCF_000147115.1 Myotis lucifugus | reverse complement strand
AGCCAGCGCGATAGAAGGTGGCAGCCCTGCGGCTGCTCTCAGCCACCAGCGCCCACACCCCCGCGCGTCCCAGCACCACAGCTGCAGGGGTGGCGGGCTGTGGGGTCTTTGATCCAAGAGAAGCAAGTGCGTCACAGGCGAGTGCTCTCGGGCGTGGGCTGGGCACGCGGAGGGTTGCCAAACTGACAAACACGTCTCCAGGGAAGCCGTGAGCCCGGCCCCAGGCCTGCAGGGACCTCGGGAGCCCACGCCCTCCCAGGCAGGGCCGGAGGGGGCTGCTGGGGAGCTGGGCTTTCTCCGGAACCTTCCGTGCTGCGGGCAATTACTGCTGATGCTCACTTACGTTTCCTTGAGCGTCTGAGACGTACAGCTCTAGTTGTCATATTCTTTCTTCTTGTCAAACGTTCGGGGGGATTAGGGAGAGAGTGGAGAACACGGGGTGAGGGAGCAGCCCAGGCCAGGCCCCGTCCCCGCAGGGCCGGTGAAGCCACCGGATGCCGTTCACGCGCTCACCCCACCTGTGTCCGCGCTGGCTCGGGGCTGCAGAGCCAGGAATAAGCTGTGTCCCAGGCCTCGCCGGGCTTACATTATAACAGGCACAGACCTGTCATCAAATAGTGAGAAATGCATCAAGAATGATAGTGTCGGTAAAGTCTGAAATATTGCTGTAAACTTATTTTTAAACAGAATGTCACCTACATTTTCAAACAATATGCTCACTAGGGCTTTCTCCAACCTCAGACACCTTATCAGAAAGTCCTTCTAAAGTTAAAGCAATGAGTCCGGTTGTTTAAATGTGAAGAAGGTACAAGAAGTGCACTGCAGTGTCCCACGGGCCTGGAAACAGAGAAAGTGCTGTATTGCCCGGACCTTTGTTTACAAGGTTAACAACTGAACCCATTTCTCGGATCGAGAGGACCCGCCCCCAACAGGCATCTGCAGGTTGAAGGGACCACATGGAACGTGTCACTTGACAATGGGTCCTGCATTCGTGGGATAATTTCCCGCGTGGGTCTGACAGTCGGGGCCCTGCAGGTAGACGTGCCCCGGGCAGGGAGGTGAGCTGGCCCAGGCACTCAGACGCTGGCAGAGGAGGTGGCATTGTGCTGAGCCATGAAGAGAATGTGTCTCACTGGAGCGGTGGGTGGGCTCCGGGAGGCGGCAGCCTGGGGCCGCACAAGGCTGCGAGCTGGGTGGCCGCCATGCTACCTGGCCCGGGCCCGAGTCAAACACAGGACGGGGCCTGCTTAGAGCCTGGGCCCCACCGTGTGGGGAAAGGCCCCCCGCCTCCCGCACAGCCTCAGGGTGGCAACGTCCCCCCGGCCCTCACTCGTGCCCGCGCCAGGGCCACGCACGTGGGACAGCAGGGAAGGCAGAGGGCACACTTTGGAGCCCTGTGCGTGGTGACCGTGCCCACTACGAAATCTCAGCCATTCCTTCCTGAGGACGAGCTTGAACTCACATCACGGACGGCACCGCTGGCCGTGGTTGCCTTATCGTCGCCCGCATTAGGGCGGCGAAGAAGCCCGAGTGAAGTCACGTCCCTGCGCAGGCGGCAGGGGTAGTTTGGCGAGCGCTCCCTAAACCGGGGCCTCTGCGGCTCTCTGATATGAAAGGGGCCCATCCGTCCATGCACATCGGCATTAACGCTCGACGAACAGTCACCGTCAGCCTGTCACCATCCCAGCGATTCCGTGGTTATGAGCCCCTGGGCGGCGACGGTGGTAGCGAGAGGGACCGGCAGCTGGGTCTTGCCTTGACACCTGCAGCCGGGCAAGCAGGAGGGAGCCACTCCGAGGACCAGGGTCTGCACTGGGAAGGACTAAGTCGGTGGCAGCTGGAGCGCTGGGGCCTGGGCAGGAGGCTTAGGGAGTGAGAGCGAGGGCCTTGGAGAGGGTCGGGGAGAGGCC
>NW_005871327.1:140447-203278 GCF_000147115.1 Myotis lucifugus | reverse complement strand
GGGGGTCGTGTCTGTCACCCAGGGCCTGGCTGACCATCCCCATCTCTTGGCACAGAGGCACAGAGCTTCGGCCTGCTGGACCCCAAGCTCTGCTACCTGCTGGATGGGATCCTGTTCATCTATGGCATCATCATCACCGCCCTGTTCCTGAGAGCGAAGGTGGGTAGCACCCCTCTCAGTGGGTGTTCAGAGGGGCCTTGGTCTTGGAAAGTCTCGAGCATGTGTGGTACCTACGGCTTGGTGTCCATGGGCAAAGCAGGGACCAGCCCAGGGTGCACTTTGGGGGGTGGGGGCAGGGCAGGTGGCGGGGGGCTGAGCCACAGAGTGGCCGGAGATGCTGGTGCGGAGCACCTGAGCCAGGAGCTCTGACCTGCGACACCCAGGTGTGGGGTGGGGTCAGGTGCCGCTGCAGGAAGTGGCCTTATGCTTCAGGCAGTTGGGAGCGGGGAGGAGGGGACCTGAGGTCTCCCCAGATCCCTGTCCAGCTGCTGGTGCAGGTCCCGGCAGGAAGTGGGAGGGTGACCCCGAGCAGGGTTTCTGCTGGGGCCTCGCAGGGCCTGGCTTTCTTGGAGGGGAGCAGGGGCGGGGGTGGCCCTGGGGGTGAGAAGGAGGGGGAGGCTGCAGCCCTGTTCTCTGCAGCACCCCCCTCGCGGCTGTTTGGAGTTAGGGCTGCGGGAAACTCCACTTGAGCAGCAGCGCCGTGCTGACTGCCTTTCAGTCTGAACGGTGCCGCCGGGTCTCGGTGGTGCCAGTCTCTGACCCGAGGCCTGGCGGACCCTCTGGCTGAGGCGACAGAAAGTGGGCTGTGCGCCTGGCAGGGCCTCCAGATGCCAAGCCCGTGCCAGGCAGCACCTGCCCCAGACGCACCAGAGGGTGGGACCTTGTGCAGCCATCCCCTAAGGGTTGTGCTCCCGAGTCGTGGGGGAAGGGCCTGAGAATGTTCGCCTGGGCCCCGAGCTGGGGGAGAATGTTCGCCTGGGCCCCTGGCCAGCCCGGGCCGCCCCTGAGGTCACCTGGCCAGCCCGGCCGCCCGTGTCCCCACGGGAGGCAGGGAACAGTCCAGCTGACGGGGCGGCTCTGGGGCAGGGCGACTGCGGGCGGCGGTGGCCCGCTGGGCGCTCACTCTGCTCTTCCCTCCCCCAGTTCAGCGGGAGTGCGGACGCCCCGGAGCACCTGCAGGGCCCCCAACCAGGTCTACAACGTGAGTCAGCCCTGTGCAGCCCCCAGGGGGTCGGGACCGGCCAGGCCCACCCGGCTCAGGGTTTCTACCCGGGGAAACGCAGTCATTGTACCAGCCTCGTGGGGGCGCTGGGAGCCCACAGGCACCTCAGGATTGGGTGCCTGGAAAAGCGCCCGCTTAGCGCACTGGCTGGGGCACAGAATACAGGCCGGGGGTGGGGGTTGGGGGTGGGGGTTGGGGGTTGGAAGTTGGGAATGGGGAATGGGGGGTGGGGTTGGAGGTGGGGGGAGGGGAGTTGGGGTGGAGGTGTGGGTGGGAATGGGAGGATCCTCACTGGGGTGGGACTCCCTGTGCATCGGGCTTCAGTCAGATTGACCACTGCCCCCCAGCCCATGGTAACGCCCGGAGATGTGCTCTGAGGTGCTGGCACCAATGGGCCAGTTACCACCGCCACCCCGGTCCCTGCTCCTTCCCCTGAGAGCCACCCGGGAACACCCAGCCCGGGCGCTGTCCTCCGGAGGGTCGCCCATCTCACACCTTCCCGTGTGTTTCAGGAGCTCAACCTGGGGAGGAGAGAGGAGTATGACCTTCTGGATAAGAGACGGGGCCGAGACCCTGAGATGGGCGGAAAGCAGGTCGGACATCGCTCTTTCTGCCTGTGTGTCAGTGTATGTGTGTGTCAGTGTATGTGTGTGTCAGTGTATGTGTGTGTCAGTGTGTGAGTATGAGTGTGTGAGGATGTGTTAGTGTGTCAGTGTGTTTAGTGTGTTTCAGTCAGTGTGTGAGAATGTGTTAGTGTGTTCTGTGAGAATGTGTCAGAGTGTGTGTGTCAGTGTGTGTGAGAGATTGTGTCACATTATGTGGGTCAGTGTGAGCGAGTGTGTGTGTCAGTGTATGTGAGTGTGTCAGAGTGTGTGTGTCAGTGTGTGAGTGTGAGCTGAGTGAGAGTGGGGGGCCAGGGTGGAGGAGAGGGCCCTTCAGAGCCGCACCCCACACTCCTCTGCTGCCCACTCCCTGCCTCATGAGGGGCCTGGCGGGAGGACAGATGGAGGCCAGTTTCCTGCGGCCCCTCCGCCCCCTGGGCCGTGGGTCCAGGCCACCCTGATGCGTCACAGCAGCGCCACCTGCCCAGGAGCATAGAGTTGGGAGGCCCACAGGAAGGGCCAGGCCGCTGGACGCGGGTCCCTGGGTCCCAGGTGCCCTGTGAGCATGGCTGCCAGGCGCTGTCACCTGTGCCAGGGGAGCAGCTGGGCGAGGCCAGGGAAACGCTGCCTGACACCGCCTGTGGCCCTTGACCTGTCCAGTCACAGCTGTCCATGCAGCCCCCCCCACCCCCCGAGCTCCATGTAGGGTTGTTAGAATGAATAGCGGGTGGGGGAGACCCCCTGAGCCCTTCCCCCTCCCTTCCCGGGAGAGCAGGGTGGGCGGGCGGAGATCGGCCAGTGGGACCAGCTGAGCAGCAGCTGCCAGGCTCCCAACGACCTTCCAGCTTCAGCAAAACCCCACGTGTAGGCTTGTGGCCCGGGCGGTGTACCTGCCAGGGACAGACGGCCATCGGAGAACCCGGGCCTGCCCGGGCAAGGCTGGCCTGGGAGAGGGGACCGTGCCGGGCGCCTGGAGGAGGACATGTCCCCCGCCCCGCTGCCAGGCCGGGGCGGAGCCCGCAGAGGGTGATGGGGTGATGGGGGTGCCACGGGGGCTGCTGCTCCACCTCTGACTCCCCCTCTCTCCCAGCAGAGGAGGAAGAACCCCCAGGAGGGCCTGTACAACGTGAGTAGAGGGCGCCTGTGCCTTGGAAAGTGGGCGGGAGGAGGGGCTGGCGGGGGTCCTCCAGGCTTCCCCAGGCCCCGCGACTCCGCCTGCGGGACCTCACTCCTGGGCCTGCGATGCCTGCGGCACCGCGGCAGGAAGCCCCGGCTGCTGCGGGTCCCAGGTGGGCCGGGGCCTCCGGTCAGGCTGGGCTAGCCCCTCTGGGGGGCACGTTCCCAGGGGCTGGAGCCTCCTGGCCTGCACCTCACGGACTGGCCAGCCTCACCATCGCGGGTGGGGTCTGGCGTTGGTGTGGGTCTGCCATGAGGGGACCCTTGCAGGGGTGACGACCTGCTCAACCACATGGTTCCGGGGCCCCTGGTGAGCCTGCGGCGTCCTGCGTGGGTGGCCTTGGCCAGAACGTCGCCTCTCACCGTCCTGAGCCTCACCGACCTTCCCAGCTCAGGGCCGAGGGCTGGCGCCCAGGGAGAGGCCCAAGGGCTGCGGGAGGGAGGGCTGGAGCGCGTGTTTCTGCCTTAGTCACTGAGCCGTGCCCACTGCCCCTCCAGGCGCTGCAGAGGGAGAAGATGGCAGAGGCCTACAGCGAGATCGGGACGAAAGGCGATGTGAGTGCTGCTCCTCCTTAATTCCCAAGAACGGGGGGGGGGGGGGGGGGGGGGGGCTCCCCAAAAGGTCCCCTTTGGTTTTTTCGGGGGGGCCGGCCGGGGGGCCTCCATCCCACCTATTCGTACCACCTGCAAAAGCCATGTGGTGGCCGCAGAGGTGAAGGCAACCCAGCTCCTACCCATCGGGCTGCACAGAAGATACGGACGAAGGGCCGATGCTCTTTGGGGATTAAAACCAGCCGGATCCCAGGGCAGCCTGAGCTCTGTCAGAGCAGCTCAGGCCTGTTGCCGTTAGCAACAGTGAGAAGTGCTGTGCGTGCCCACGAGTGTCGGTACGGGGACCGCGGGCCCCTGGTCATAGACAACCAAGAACCGGAAGTGGAGCTGCCGTGCCCGCAGCCTCCCGGAGTAGCCGGAGTTGCAAGGGCTGCGGGCTGTTCCTCCAGCCGCGGGCCCTGCGGCAGCTCCGTGCGGCCCGCCCGGCATGTGTGTGGATCTGCGAGGCCAGAGCAAACCCGGGCCGGAGCCAGGCCTCGCCTGCCCCTCAGAGGCCAAGGTCTGCCCATGGCCTGCGGCCCACGTGGGCAGGGCCACTGAGGCCTGCCTGACCCGGCCCGTCCTGTCTCCCCACAGAACCAGCGTCGGAGAGGCAAGGGGCACGACGGCCTTTACCAGGTGAGTGCCGTGCCGCCTCCCTCCCCGCCGTGCCGCCTCACCTGCGGGGTCAGCTCCGTGCTCTCGCCAACGCCTGGGCAGGGCGAGCCCAGGGCGCCTGCGGGCCGGCCAGTCCCCGCGGGGCTGCGTTAGTTACCAGGCGCATGACTGGGTTCCCACCCGGGACAAGGGCGTCCCGGGCATTGGTGCCCGCGCAGGACCCACAGCCGTGGGCCGCTCCTCCGCGTCTGGGCCCTGCAGCAGCCTCGGCTGCCTCGCTCCGCACACCTAGTGAGACGGCAGGAAGGGTGGGAAGACGGAAGGGGAAATATCAAGGGAAGTCACAAGTTTGAAAAGGAAATGTGGCCGTCAGCAGCCTGGCTTATGGAATCATGGGGAGAAGTATGCCAAGCCCAGGGCCTCCTGGCCGGCTGCCTGGCCGCTCCGGCTCCTCCCTCCCCTCACTCCACCTGCCAGGCGAGTTCAGGTGGAGCCCCAGGGAGGGTGGAGCCGCAGTGGCGCAGTGGCATGGTGGGAACACGGGACACAGCGCTGCAGGGCCCAGCGCCTGGGGGCAGCAACAGCTGTCAGGAAAGGAGCCCCAGGCCACGCCCAGCAGGGACAGAACCCGTCCCCCGCGGGCATGAGGGGCAGTTCCCGGGCCTCTGGAGGCGGGTGGGCAGGCACAGGCCGTGCGGTGGCACCTCTTGGGCTCGGGTGGGCAGGTGCGGCTCCTGACCCAGTCTTTTTCTTCTCCCTTCCCCAGGGGCTCAGTACGGCCACCAAAGACACCTATGACGCCCTCCACATGCAGGCGCTGCCCCCTCGCTAGCAGCTGGGGACCAGCACCCACAGGGAGACCCGCAGACGCCCAGATTGTAAAGACCCAGGAAAAACATGCACAGCCCAGTTCGCTCCTGTCTCCCCTCCAAGTCCTCTGTCAGAACAGGTGCTTCATGTGGTCACATCTGGTCCCCTCCCGTCCCCAACCTCCATTCAGCGTCACCCTGCACGTGAGGGAGTGCGTCCCGGGCCCGTCCTGGAGCCCGCCCAGTCCTCGGCTTCTGCCTGCCTGGGGCCCAGGGCCGGGCCGTGGCTCGCACCTGGGTCAGCACACTCCTCACACCAAGCTGTTCAGTCTGTTTTGTAAAGCCCCAAAGGAGCCCGGACGCCAGCACCGTCCGGCAGTCTGTGCCGTCGGCACCTGAGTGGCTTGGCTCCTGCTGTAGATTTGGCTTCTGTTGTCCACCGTCCCCTCACTGCTCGGTAGCTCGGCACTGGGCCGAGGAAGGTCCGGGCAGAGCCCCTGCGGACGGAGGCGCAGTGGGGGGCTGGGTTGGAGCCGCGTGAAGGCTCCAGAGCCCGGAGCACAGGCCTCCCTCCGCTGGCATCCCTTCCCATGGGGTCTGAGTGCCAGACCCTGGGCCTGAGAGATGGACACGCCTGTGCCTTCAAGCTCACATCCTCACAGGGAGGCGTGTGATGAGCAAACCGGTATAAAGCAGTGAACCGAGGCGGGCTCCCGAGCGGGGCAAGGCCGTGGCTCCCTGGCACTTGTTCACGTCACACTGAGTTCAGGACAAACCTGCCACGTGAAGGCCTCCCAGGAAGACCCCACACCACGGGGCCTGCAGAGCCCGGAGGACAGGGGCCTGGAAGGAGCCTCTCCCGCTGGGTTTAATCTATGCTGGTTTGCTAAAGCCTTGCTCTTTGCATAATAAACGCTTCAGTGAAAACACTGCTTTAGGCGGAGCTTTATTTCAACATCCAGGTCCTTGATGAGCATTTAGTCTCGGGAACCAGCTTGCTGCTCTCCAAGGAGCACGGAGCATTGGTGCCCCAGGGCCCAGGAGGCTGCGGCGGCGGGCCTGAGCCTGGGTGCAGTGTGAGGTGACATGCAGAGGGGCGGGCGGCGTGGGGACAGAGGGTGAAGGACAGGGCCTGGCGGGCAGGGCTCAGCGTGGCTCTGGCCATGGTGTGGGAGACGAGCAGGAGAGGCCCCGGCCCTCAGGCACCGGACCGGCAGCACGTGCAGCAGAGCGAGTCTGGGACTGGTTTGTACAGATGACATGGGGTTTGGGGAGGATGGAGGACGACAGAGGCCTCGAGGTCAGTCTCCCTCACAAAAGGTGACTGGAAATAGCAATCCACCAATTTCTATTGGGTAAAGGCTCTGGAATCAATACCTTCACTTGTTCAAAAGAAAAGTCCGGGCCACAGCTGTCAAAGCCGGAGCGTCGGGGACTCGGACAGGAATGCCAGGCACCTCTGCCAGGACATGCTGCTCAGCACCACACACGGCGAAGGCGCTCTGCCCCTGACCTGGACGCCGGGAACCCAACTCCCTACGGCCAACATGTCGGCAGCAGCCACTCCATGCCCAGCGGGTGGCAGGTACCAGGGAGGAGAAGAGCATGGAGTCATCACAGTTGGGGACGTCACATTTGGCCCTCGGTTTCAGCCACATCATCTGAAGGGACGTAGTACACGCTGCAGGGTCAGGGCCTGGGCACGGGCAGGTGTGGGCCAGCCAGCGAGGACGGAGGACCCTGGAAGGATGTGGAAGGAACGCCCCGAGGGCCAGACTGTCCGCCTGCCGTGGCACCTGGCTGGGGCCGGGAAGACCCCAGCGTCGCTTCGCTGCCTTTGCTGCCACTCAAGCTCGGCCATGGCTGCAACTTCCGCTCACCCGCCTTTCAGAGGCTGACGCTGGTCATCTACCGTCAAAGCGAGTGGACACACCCACACCTAGGGTCAAGGTGGGCTGAGTTATGTGACCCATGGCTGGCTTGACACAAGGGTTTGACCCATTGCGTCAAGAATTTGAGTGGAGGCCAGGAGCAAGCTGGCAGTGAGCTCTGGGGCTGACATCCAGGGGCAGGGGTGTGTGTGTGTGTGTATGCGCGAGTGTGCTATGACCACACAGCTCGGGCAGCAGGCTGGGAGGACTGAGCTGCTGACAGACCGAGCCCCAGGGAGAGCCGCCCTCGTCTTTGGAGAGAAAAGGGGGCAACAGAGAATTCAGCTCTCACTGCTGAGCTCCTCATGCCACATGACGTGAGTTAGAACATGCCCACCTTCTGTTGATTTATTTTTGTTGTTAATCCTTACCTGAGGGTATTTCTTCTATTGATTTTTTAGAGAGAGTGGAAGGGAGGGAGAGAGGGAGACATTGATTGGTCGCCTCCTGCATGCACCCTGACCAGGGCTAGAGATCGAACCTGCAGCCCAGGTGTGTGCCCTTGACGAGGAGTTGAACCCATGCCCCTTCGGTGCACCAGCCAAGGATCTAACCACTGGGACCTGGCCAGGGCCAGACCCACCGCTGACAGAGGAGGACAGGGAAACAGAGTGGAAAGGGCACTCCTTCCTCAGCCCCTGGGGCTGAGCAGTGGGCTTTGCCTTCTAAGGTCTCCCATGCTGGTGAGCACACCACTGTCTCTGCCAAACGGGATTCCTGTTAAAAACGTGGAATTGTTTTAAGGAAATAACTTCACCAACTTAAACGCAAAACGGGGGAGAAGGCTGAGCAGCTGTGAGCAGGAGCAGGCCGAGGCCACCCCTCCCCACTGGGCCTCATAGGACGGCAGCCTGTGGGAGGCACAGCTCCCTCCACCCCCCACGCAGGGCAGCACAGGCCACACCAGCTGTGGCACTCGCGGAGGCAGCAGCCCTCCCAGAGCTCCTCAGTGAGCTGGTTTCCCTGCAAGAAATCGCGTTCAGGTTCAAGGTTCCCTTTCAGGGGAGAAGGGGCGCCTCTGACAGGAGAGCAGGGCCCGAGTCAGGATTGGCTTCCTCCCGAGGGGCCCCAGGGGACGTGTGTGCAGGGCAGTTTAGATGATAAATCTGGAAAAGTCAAGTTCAGTGTCAGCTCTGCAGTCAAGTCCACAGTGAAATGGGAGTCTTTGAGGAGCCTGCGTGTTGGATGGCAGCAAGCCCCGTGGTCTGGAGTCCACTGCGGCCGACGCCTGCCTGCTCACCCCCAGGGCCTGGCTGGGAGGCGGGCGGACCCTGTGCCCGGGGGTGACGGGCAGGGCTGTGAGCCGTCTGGGTGGGGATGTGTGTGAAGCACCCAGACACCAACACGACCCCATCAGAGAAACTCAGACAATGCGAAAACACTTGGAAAAATGGTTTAATGATGTTTTACAACAGAAATGAACTGTACAGTTACAGTTAAGTTTAATATATATATAAAAAGTTACAGCAGACAAATGCATCTACACAAAACCTAGCATTTCCTTCTGATTCAGCCACCCACACAGCCTCTCCCAAGCCCACAGCCTGTGGGCGGCCCAGGAGGGGTCACAGGAAGGGCACTTTTAAGGAGACAGCACCACTTATGTCCCCTGACTCCTCAGGCCTCGGGAGGCGTCAGCGAATCCCCCCCAATGCAAAGTCCCCATGCCATGTTATCAGCTGACTCTTACGAAATATTCCTGGGAGGGGTTGGCAGGGGGGCACTGGCTACCCAGGCGTCTGGGGCAGTGGGGCTACACAATAGCCACCCAGATCGCGAAACCACCAGGAGAAACGGGGCAGGGGTCCCGTCAACTCCCCAGGAGTGGTCACTGCCTCGCTGGAGCTGCTGGACCATGTTGGAAAGAATCATACACCACATCTTAAGTTTCCACAAAAGAGAACTCAAACTCACATTTTAAAGTTAGGCACATAAAACAAAAATGTATGGGAGGCCAAGGGGCCAATTCCCCCTCGTGTCCCTCCCTTGACAACAGTGGAAAAACACCCCTGAATCAATATTTAAAAAAAAAGAAAAAGAAAAAAAGGTGAGGGAGTTATTTGAAGACAGAGAGAAAGAAAACATCTTTAGAAAAACACGATCGCTGTCTCTTTAAAAGAAAACAAAGCCCCAGTGGGCGGGTCATCAGCGATAAGCACTCCAAACTAAAGGGGTGGGCGCTTACTACTGGACAGCATGGACACGCAGAGCATTTCATTTCTTTTTATTAGGAACTCCGAGGCAGTGAAAACTGTTATGTTAATACATACATAGACACACCCAAACATACAAAAATACTATTATTTCAAACTACTAAGAATAGGACAGTTCAGTTATTTTCATGCTATGACTTTACACGGAAACAAACGAGAAGTTAAACAACATTTTTTAATATCCCAGAAATATACCAAAATATACATCTACGCTTTGGAACTGCTGAGGTCAGACGAGTGCAGGTGCGGTGCGCGCACTCCGCAGTCTGCGGTGCAGGGCGGGATTCTCTTTGGTATCTGCGTCAGCCTAAGATTACTAACATTTGGGTTTTGCTTTGGGATAGAGCTTGTATGACCCTAGAACCCACCCCCCCATAAGCTGAGATTAAAAAGATCCGTGTAAAAAGTTCCTTCATTTGCAACCCCCGCCCCCCAGTTAAAAAGTCACAGGCATCTACCTAGCACAGGTGAGAAACACGATGCATAGTTGCGCAGCGCGCCGCAGGAAGGAGACAGCCACAGTGGGGAATGAAAGGTCCACAAGCGCTCTGCACGCTCCCGCGGGGACAGCCGCTGCCGCGGTCCCAGGAAAGGAAAGAGAACGAAGGCTCCGAAGGGCCCTGGGCGTGCTCAGCGCCAGCCCAGAGGTTAGCACCCAGCAGAGCAGCCAGTCCTGCGCCAGTGTCTGTCTTCGGCCTCCCCACTCTGTGGAGTCCTGGGCCAGCAGCACCCACCCTCCTCGTCCTGGGCTCAGCCCTGCCTGGCCGTGACCGTGGCGTTGTGGGCGGATTATCGTGGCGATGGGTTTTGTCTGCTGTTCTGAAGAATCTGAAACGCCACTGTGCTCCACGGCATGTTCACAGTCGGCAGGGCCCAAGCTCCAGGCCGAGTGCGCGCACACCTGCCCTTCCGCGGCCAGAGCCCCACCTGCCCGGCCTTGCTCGGGGCCGGCCAGGACGCCACAGACTGGATCGACGCTGAAGACTGCCCTTTTCTTTGGTTTTTTTGTTTGTTTTGAGTTTATACAATCATTAAGAAATCTTTGGTTTTGGCTGGAAATTTAAAAAGCAAAACAAAACCAAACAAAGAAACCACCCTCCCTGGCAAATCACAGAGGAAGACCTGGCGGAGCTTCCGGGCGGAGTGGGGACTGAGGCGGGAACTACATTCAAAGAAAAGGAAACGGGCCGGGTGCGGCTTCAGAGAGCCCACAGGACATAAGATTGTCAACTAATAATAATAATAACTTAAATATTTGGATTTTTTGGTCATGTCAAAGGAACAAAAGTGAAATGTGTGTGCAGCAGTCAGCGCAAAGGGGCCTCTTTGGTGTTTTCCCTTCCACCCACAGTCCCGAAAGCCAGCAGAACCAGAGGCCTTGGAGGGAAGGGGTGGCCTCCTGCCGCCAGGGAAAGGCCAAGACAGGAGTTGGCGTGTGGCCAGCAGTCGGAAAGGTGGGGTGGGGGCTGACAGCCGGCCAGCCCCTACAGGCAGGTGCGGGGAGTGGGCCCCTGACCTGTGAAGACCTCTTGCAACAAAAGAACCAGAAGATTGCCATTTGCCCTCACTTGCAGTAGCTTTCAAGCAGCGACATTCAGAGGCGCTAGGTGGGCCCACCCGAGGCCCCAGATCCCGCAATGCTATAGGCCAGAGCTCAGCATGACTCACGGGAGGGAGGGCAGACTTGGCAACTCCGTAAGGTTTAGAGGAAGTTGAAGCAAGTTACTCAGTCACGAGTTAGAATGAGGTATACGACGCCCTGGCTGCGGTGGGAGAGGCCCGTGCTTACTCGCCTAGCCTCTGTTGCCACCAGAGGAAGGGACAGGCGGACGACTTGACCTTCGGTGGGAGGAGGCGTCTCCGCAGAGAGCGGGCCTCCTCCTCCGCCAGCGGTGCGCAAGGCCTGCTGGAGCAGAGGTCAGAAGCTGGAAGCCCGCCTGTCTCCCCGACCTGGCCTCGACCTGGCCTCGGGACAGGAGGTTTATATTGCAAAAAGGCCAGTTCCAATACGGCCGCAGGTCTCATGCTCACAAAACAGGCGGGCACGAGGCGCCCCACTGGGCCTGTGCAGGTCAGAACAGAGGCAGGGCACACCCAGGCAGGGCTCCGACCTGGCTGGCGCGAGTCCAGCCTTCCTGACGGCGCTGTCCCGGAGCTTCTGAAAGTGCACTGATTTCCTGCCCGAGGCTCCCACTGAGATAGGAGGGAGCACGGGCATGTGTCTGCCTGGCTCTGTCCTTCCCTCCAAAGGGGCCCGACTGTACAGAAGCATCTGGAAGCCTCATTAAACAGCAGAGTCTGAAGGAGGCCTCAGCTGCTGTGTGGCCGTGAGCACAGCAATGAGCAAGGAACTAAGAAAATCCAGGGGACTCTGCAGCAGACCACGATGTTTCTACAGGAAACTCGTTTTGGGGTCTGACCTATCTGATGGTGGCGGAGCCCTGGCAGAGTGGGCAGACCCAGGGACCCTGCCCAGCCCAGGGAGTCCCATTCTGCACTCAAAGTGGTATCCATAACCCTTGATCCCATAGCCTCTGCTTCGAGTGCTTCTCCCTTCAGCGCCCAGGCCCTGCCATCTAGCGTTCTGTGAGGCCAGGGCTGACACTGTCACATCCTGTCAGCAAGACTGTTAGCACAGCTGCCATATGCCCAGCACCCTGGCAGTTTTTGATGAAAAATTGAGAGAGCAATACATTTCTTGCCCTCCCTCCCTTTCTGGGTCATCAATAGTGCCCCAAGCAATGAGCTCCTCAATGCCCAGGAGCTCACGTGCACGAACAGCTTGGAACGACATGGCACCATGGGCAGAGCTTCAAGGAAGGTCTCGGTTCTCCACGTCGCCTGCTCTTGAAAATGCTTCTCTTATACATTGACAGCACATCTCACTCACCTGAACTTAGCTGCACTGGCTCTACACATGTTAGATGAAGGGAAAGAAAGAACCCTACCCCCTTCCTCCCACCCCCAAGCCCCCAGCGATTCCAAGAACGTCCCAGCGACACTGAGCGGCCCATCCGTCCTACAGACCAGCGAGTGAAACTAAAGGAGTCTCTTCCAAAGCCAGGGTGACCACCAGGCCCTCCTCAGGAAGCGGGAGGGAGAGGACAGCGGGGAAGCTTTCCCAAGTTCCAGCTTTTTGTTCCTATTCCTTCTGCCGGTTGAAACAGGATAAGCAAGGACGGAGCAGTGTCTCTGGTATCCAAACCGGATCCCACTGAGGTTCCATGAGACGGGCATTCATTTACAAACAGGCTTTCTGGAGAAGTGCCTAGTCTGGACTCAGGGGGGCCGAGAAAGCCTGTCCCACAGTGCGGGCAGAAAGTCGCGTCCTCCCCCCCCCCTCTCCGCCCCCCGAACGTGCCCCCAGAACACGCCCTCCTCAATCTCACCAGCCAACCAATCCCCAGAGGTCACACGTCACTGAGGTGGGGGGCAAGCAGGACGGCTGTCAACTTCTAGGTTTGGTTTTCCTTCTTTTGCATTTTTGGTCTGGACGGAAGTCAGCTGGGTCCAAGAGTGTGTGCAACCAGCACGTCCAACATGACCCAGGCGACAAGAGCCGTCCACGCTCATCTTCCCAGGTGACGAGGCCCACGCACTCATTCTGCTCTGCTGTCCACGCGGACAGGGCACTACTGCCACTTCTCCACCCAGCATCGCACAGTCATCCTTTGCCCACGTGCCTGCCACATACAGAGGTAAGAGCCGTTGGGAGAGGCTGGCAGGGCTGATCTGGGGGCACAGGCCGCCTTAGCAAGGATGTAAATGCCCAAGGGACCCTGAACCCATGTGCCACCTGCATGCCCCACACACTGCCCAGCAGGTCAGACCACAGAGAGGCCAACAAACCCCAAGCCCAGTCACAGGGACAGTCAAGTTTCCTTTGGTAAGAGAGAGAGAAGGAACAACAAACACACACGAGCAACGAGCAACGATTCCTTCTAACAGTCACCTTCTCCTCGTCCCCCACCCCACCCCCCTCGAATCCCATAAACTGTAACCTATAAACAGGATCCCAATACATACAGCATCAATCATGTTTATCCATCTTAATAAACATCAGTTAACTAAATGCTACAGCTAGAATTATTTCCACTATTTATAAAGTTTTTTTCTTTTTGTTTATTTGGTTTTTAGTTTAAAACCAGTTCTGCAACAATGCTAAACTACACTGAGGTATTTCATGAAGGGGCCAGTAGCCACCGCTACCCTCCAGCACTATCCTCACGGATTAAGGTGTCGCCATTCAAAGGGAGAAGGAAGGGAGAAAAGGAGATCCAGGTTCCAGACCAACACAGCTGCACCCACGGCTCCTGCGTGGGGCCAAGGCCGAGAGCAGAGCCAGGACAGCGCTGCTCACCAATGAGGGTGGTCGGAGCAGCAGCAGCTCACGAACCACGTGGACATCTGAACAACTCAGAGAAACCCTGCCCTCTGAGACCCTTCCGACATCTCACTGGGAGTCTCGGCGACCCGTCTACTCTCTCTGGATTGAGAAACAAGGAGGCAGAACGGGACCGCCTCAGCCTCGCCCAGGATCGCAGTCACGCGCAGTGCACGCCTCCGTCAGCTGCCTCAGCGATTCCTGGTCCAAGGAGGGTTTCCTCCTTCTCCAAAGGCAGGGGCTGCTCAGGAAGGTTTGCCACTTTATCAAGTGTTGTCCTCAAAATGTCTAAGATTGAAAATGACCCCAGGATGGCCGGGGCCAGCATTACTCGAAGAGGCCGCACACGGAACGCTCGTCACACACGGGCACAAAAGTATCCTCCTAATGCTCGTGATCAAATTAACCCGTCAACTCACTCCCACTGGCATTAGTTTAAATTCCAGATCTTTGGTCTTTTAAAGTTTTCAGCTCTAATAAACATGGTCTGAAAAACAGAATTTTAAATTCATCAATTTTTGATGCTGATTTCTGAGAAAGCATTTGACCAAACTCTCACAATGAGCTGCTCGGCTCTTCTGTAACTGAAGGCTTGGAAGTGGCGCTGGGGGTGCCAGGCCCCCGCTGCTCGCCCCAGCCAGGAGCCCCGGCCCTGCCTCTCCCTGTCAACACTGCTCCCTTTTCTTCCCATCTCACCGATTTTACTTTTTTCTCCGTAAGAAAGTTTTGTGAGGAGGACGTGGCTTGGGAACAACTTTAGACTATGAACTACAATCAGTGTCTTCTGTAAGCCACATGTCTAGTACACACTAATTGCAATGTTTACTATTAGGATTTATAATGTTAAAAGTCGACATTAATTTCCCATACTTGCAAATGTAGCAATTTAAATAGAAAATTTAATGTTAAAGATTGGGCTGAATTTAAATATTGTGTCAAGCAAATATCTGTGCTTCTGGATAATGTAGACAAGGTTCCCCTACTTTTGCAAATAAATGAAGGATAATAGGACAAAATAACATTAAAAATAAAAAAAGAGGTATAATTGTGCTTTTCCCCCCAACAATGAAAGAATTATGTGGAACAAATGGTAAAAAAAAAATCTCACTAGAAGCCTTTTAACTAATCTAATTTTCTTTCTAAAAAAATTCTTTCTAATAATCTACCATGAAGTACAAACAGGTGTGGTCCTACACAGAACAGCAGCCGGGCTCCTGTGGTTCCATCTCTCTGACAAGAAGCTGAGTAAATGGGGCTGTATTGATCTTTCTTATCAAATAAATACAGGAAGTATGTGACATCACATAACAGACTGCACCATTTACATAATTCTAAAGAGCTGCCTCCATAACTTCAGAAACATTTAAACTAATATAGTACTCAACCTATTTCTTAAATCAGGGACAGTAACAGGGTTCCTGTGAGAAGCCCTTTTCTAGGTCTTTCTGCCTTGTCCCTCAGATTTACACAGGGCACACATCACGTGCACGACCAAACTGCACTGCTTGCAATGAGTAGGGTTCAAACAGTTACATTCAGCACTCCCTCGGGAAGGCCCATCGCCATGGGCAAATATAGTATCACTACAAATGCATTAGAATTAGTCTTTGGTTTAATGTGTTAAGCAAATTCAGGGATAAAATAAAACTTGCATAAACATTAAGGGGAAAAAAGAAGACTGACACAATGAGTTGGGATGGCCTGTCTGGCCCTTCCTCTTAGAAATGCAGGAACTCAACCCAACACCTCTTTTTGATCAGTTGCCCCTCTTAATTTCCAGACTCCCACATAAGGTGTCTAACAGCTACATCTGAGTATCCAGCTTCAGAGATTCACTCAACACAAAAAGCATTTGTGGAGATGATAAAGATGACACAGTGACAAAGGACTGCAGGTTGTGTCATGAAGCAATATGGTCAGTGGGGTTCCTAGGGGTGGGGCTGGGGATCTATTTAAGCTACCCACCCAGCAACAAGCTGTTTTAGTGTTTCTCGTACATGTATAAATGTACATTCATTTCGCAACTTGTTTTTACTTGTCTAAAGATTTATTTCTTTTAAATACAGGTTTTTATGCTGGTTTAATATCATAAAGTGATCCCCAGGCACAATTCCCTTATCCTAAACTGACCAGAGAATACAGACAGGGCTGGGAATGAAGACCATCACACTGACTTGAATGTTTAGTATCCTTTTACATATTAAAGTCCATTGGTGAGTCCTACCTGGGAGAGGGAGCATCTTTGGAGCCACATAGGAAACAAACCCAGACAGTCCTGGCCCTTGCTGTTAGCCACTGGGCTGGAGTTCCTTGGGCCTTGACACTTCCTTTGGTAGTCATTTTGGGAATTAATGCTATAGCCTCTCACCCAGTATGGTGGGTATCAGCATTCCCCTCCCTGAATCTTGCCTGGAACCTGCCACTCCCAAGGGCGCAACCCATTCCCGTGGCAGCTGCAGTATTACTGATAGTCCTACAACCATTAGCACAGACTAAAGTTAGAGATATCAAGTCAGGATACAAGACTAAATTTAACTACATCAGAGAACTTGAGGGGCAGAGAGAGAAAAGTTAGTTCACCGACACTGCCATTCTATTTACACACCAAACTAAATAAACTAGTTAAAAATCAAGTTCATGTCTGCCCAGAGGATAGTACAATTTACCAACATAAAAGATTAAAAGAAGCAGCAACTTTTATATAAAATTATTAAAGACAATGAAAAAGAAATTGTCAGTAGCATCTAACTCCTCAATGTGTCTGAACCGCACGATAAAAACTAGTCCTTTAGTACAGCAGCTTGCTAAAAATTGACTTTGGTTCAAGCTTAGTTAAAAACACACACAAAAACATAAAAAAAAAACACACACCACACATAAAAAAGGTGGGTGGACATTTGTTAGTATCCCTGCTTGCAGTTCACTGATTTTGGAGGGATTTTAGGGAAAGGGAAGGGTGAGGAGAGGACACCGAGGATGGGAATTAAATACTTTGTGAAATAAAACAGGAAGACAGATGGAACAAAAGAAAAATCAACAAGGGGATGAAAATGTTTCTGGCCTTTTAACATTAATGTGCCTGTCTCCCACTTGGACGATCACAAACAGAAATGCACGACCTTTCCCAAGGCCGTGGAGACATAAGTGCACAGAACCAAGCTCCCTCCAGCACAAGTCGAGCAACGAAAATGACCGGTAAGCCCTCAGCCTAAAGCTCAGAAGGGGAAAGTGCAGCTGGGACAGGCAAGGTCAGCAAGCACCCGGGACAGCAGCCGGCCCTCGCCCTCAGTCAGACGGGCGGGCGGGCGCAGGAGCGCCTTGCAGGGATCAGTCCAGGGGTTTTGGTATAGATGCTACCATAAAGAAAAGGGGATCCCGTTTCCCAGTCACCTCGCTCCTCATCTACTTCATGAACTCCCCCTTCTCTTGGGCTCATTTACACAGTCCAGAAACACCGCACCCATGCCAGAAGCTCCTCCCTTCCCCAGAACAGCTACCATTGCCATGTGACCCGCCTCACAGGAGCATCACTAACCAGCCCAGGAGACACCCAAGTGAGGTGCACGCAGGTCCTGCTCAGTCCTCAGGCTCTCCAGACCCATGAAGCTAGTGCGTGCCTTCTCCACCAGGGGACAAGGACGGTCTTGGGGTGGCGGGTGAGAGCCACCTGGGGAAAAGTCTGTGGCTAGAGAAGGTGTAACCTCAGACTCTTCTCACCCCCCTGTTGGAGGGGGGATGGAGTTCAATCACCGATGGGAGCAGGCTAGCAAGGCTCCTTTAGAGAACAGGAGGGAAACACCCCACTCCCAACAAGTACATTTGTTCTTTGCTAAGTTGAAGGAAGTTCGGTTGAAAACCTTCCACACAATGGAACAAACACACACACACAGCAACAATAGGAGCATTTTTCAGGAGATCAGAGTCACGAGAACCACCCAGGCAGGTGTCTGCAGTAGTCTTTGCTCTTGGAGCCAAGTCCCGCCTGCAACACGTGCGGCCCTGTGAGAGGCAAGGAGCGGCGCTGGTGCACCCCGGGACCCGGCCTCGGGTCATTCAAGGTCTGAGTGAGAGCTACAGTCCAGCAGGAATTCCTTCCTACACAAAAGTGCTCCAAAGGCACCACCTGATGGGGGCGTGGAGTGGGAGCGTCTGCGCACGCTGCCCTCAGCTTCTGCACCGAGCCTCTTGCATAAGTGGCAACAGAAAACATTTCCTAGGGCCTCTGTGAGCGTCCAGGGTGAGGAAACCAGCAAGGACATTCGCAGTGAAGGACTCGAGTTCCCGACCCCTCCCCACAGTGGGAGCTCACTGAAGCAGGATCCAGGAGCGAGACACGTCCAAACCAAATATATATAAAACATGACAACAACAATAACAGATACAGTAACACGGGCCTGCCTAAATTGTACCAGTTAAGAAAGGAACCCCCAACACAATTGATACGATTATAAACACCTTGTTATGACTTAGTGGCCTGTACAACAGACCCATAAAAATGATTTTTTTTAAGAAAAAAAGGACTTTAGACAAACAAGAAATCTCCTTCCTACCCATATTAGAATTGGTAACCCACCTTGACTGCCACCGTGACCGCTGGAAATGATAAGTAGTCCTTTCACTTATTTTTTGTTTGTTTTTGATTTTTTGTTTCTGCTTTTTTTTTTTTTTTAATTTTTGGTTAGAAAGTTCTCCAATCCATGAAGCAATCCTGAAAAGACAGTGTTTTATTATAAAATTAGGCAAATGAAGTCCGGTCCTCATCCTTTCTTTCCGGCACGTGTCTTTCCTGCTCTCCTCTCCCTCGCCCTCACACTGTGGCAAGAGGGAGCCAGGGCACCTGTGGTCGCCAGCTGGCTGCCCGATGGCACTGCGCTGGAAGAGGTGGGCAGCACTCACTGCGCCTTGGAGGCGGTGGTGGTGGTGGAGGCAGCCCCACTGGCAGAGGCCACTGTGAAGAGCGTGTTCTGGATGGACTCAGTGGAGGTGGAGGCGGCGTGAAGGCTGGCGACAGGCCCAGAGTTCCCCGCGGAGGCTGCGGCGGCAGAGACCAGGCTAACCGGGTTGCTGGTGAGCAGAGAGAGGTTCTGGGGGTTCAGGAACAGAGGGGCGGTCACGATGTTGGGGGCTCCTCCCGCATTGGCAAAGACCAGGTTCCCAGTTGCGTCCAATGACGTTATTGGAAGAGAGCCACCAGAAGCAAGAGCTACAGACAAACCCCCAAAACAGGTGGGAAGGAGACAGTTAATACCATCCTGGAGAAGCCAAGGGCCACCAAATGACTTCAATCTCCCACAACCAGCTACAAAGCCCGGCCCTTCGCTGACTGTTTTTCTTAATCAGAGAGCCATCTTGTCCCACTTGAAGTTTTGTTATGATTTTGAAGGACCTAAAGCAGCGGTCACCAACCTTTCAGACCTGTACAGGCCACTGGTGGTCCGTGGACCACCGGTTGGTGACCGCTGGCCTAAAGGACTGAACAATCTAGTGAGCGTGAGCAGGGGGGAGGGAGGTAAGGCCTGTCTGACCCGCTAGAGCTGCATCTGCACTGGAGCTTCCCTGACTTCAGTGCCCACCGACAGCATTAGGTAAATCCAGCGACTGTTTTCAATAAAGATTGCCAATGTTAAACTCCCTTCAAATGACAAACTAGCTCCAGCAATCACAGCACTAAAATACAGTCAGCTTTTATCAATCCACTGGCACTATGAAAAATCTGAGCACTTTATGGCTTTATACACAAGATGAAAAGCCATCTTTCCAAAGGCTTTTGTTCTAAAATAAATTAAGTTAGCAAGTAAAGTGTAAGGTGTGACCAAGTTTGCCCCTTCTAACTTGTGCAGAGCGTGGTGGGCGTTACAGGAGGGAGCAGAGATGTGGGGATGCCCACATGGGCCATCATGGGTTAGGACTCGCTCTAGCACCTGAGAACTTTCTGTGATGAAGGCATCAGCAAGATTTTCTTTAAAATAAGTGGGCGACCGAAAGAATGGCTCAGTGGTTGAGCATTGACCTGTGAACCAGGAGGTCAGGGCACATGCCTGGGTTACAGCTCGATCCCCAGTGTGGGGCGTGCAGGAGGCAGCCGATCAGTAATTCTCTCTCACCATTGATGTTTCTCTCTCTCTCTCTCCCTCTCTGAAATCAATTTAAAAAAATAAGCGGGCATTCTCATTTACTAAATTTCCGTTATCTGACAACCCCCCAATATCTCCCTGACCCATAAAACCACATGCAGATTAAAAGGTTTCTCTAGGCTTTAAGACTTTGGTTGATTTCTTATGTAACATGTAAAGACAGCTGGAGGGACTGAGGGATCGTCCCTGACTTGGACACCATCACACAATGAGCACACACGGGGAGACTTGGTGTGGCTTGAAGTTTTCTGAGATTCCAGGCTTAGGGCCATGGACTGGTTCTAGATCTCCTCAGAGAGGTCTTTCCCGCCTGCAGTGTCTGGAGCATCACTACCACCCAAAGACACCTGCTGCCGAGAAAGTGGCTTCTCACAGTCTTATTCCAAAAAGGAGTCCTTGGCTAACAAAAGCTTCACAGAGCTAATCACCGATTCTACACAGCACGGAGGTCAGTGTGAGGCCAGGCAGTCCAGCCCATGTCTGGGACTTGTCGGTGACCAGTGTTTTCTGTGGTATGTACACTGGAGGAATATCACCCACCTGACAGCACCTTTACTCAAGTGGCTAACAGCTTATTTTTGGCCCCAAGAACTCTCACTTAAGCACAAACTATTTTAATTGTAAGAAAAAAACATTCACATTCTTTGATTATACAGGGATGTCTCTCAAGCATCTTCAGACACAAGCCGAGGCACATAAGACACACCCTTCAGTAAACCCTTTGGGATTCAGATGCACTTGAGACTGGTAGCACGCCAAGGTCAAAGGGACCCACTGGCCTTGGGAAAGGCAAGGACGGGGACACCAAAGGAACAAAGGGCAGGCCCGGCAAGGATGCGAAGTGCTCCTGGATTCCCCGATGTGCTCCGAGGGGACTGCTCAGCCGTGCTCTCTTGGGGTGGAGAGGAGGACGGGGGTTTACTTGGTCAGGGTGCCTAGGCATAGGTCTTGGATGACTAAGTCGATAAACTTGTTAGGGAGAAAGTCTGTCCCCAAGTCTATACACATAACAAGGCCAATATCAGCATAAAAGTCCTGATTTCTTACACCAATCTAGTAGGCTTCCTGTTCTAACGCCCAAACCACACCTATACTTCTTCACAAAGCTTTTTTACAAGACATTTTCTTGGTCCTCAAGTTAGTCTACATTATCAATTCAACTGTCTCCCCATCACCCTGACCTCTGGCAAAGTAGATTTCCTCGATTAAAAAAAAAAAAAGAAAAAAAGAGGTAAGTAAGGAAAGCAGCTGTACCGACCTTGAATGGTTGCCAGTGTACTGTTGCTCATCAGAGCTGGACTGAGAGCACCGCCCAGGGTCCCTGGGTTGAGACTGAGTAAGGCACCTCTGCAAGTGAAAAGAGCAGACACAGCGGTCAGCGTGACATCACGCCCAAGGGAAAACAGGCCTCGCCGGAGGGGAGGCGATGGAAGCAGCTGCAGCTCTTGTCCTCTCTACAGTCGACAGCCTGAGTCTCTGCTCTCCCTGAAGCTCACTGTGCAAACCAAACAAGACTATGACCACACAGTGTCCAACTCGTAGTCATTCAAACTTGCTCTGCATTATCTCCTTCTCTTTTCTCAAAACAAAACAAATGCCAGAGAAATAAACATATCTATAGAGTAATTCTTACTGCTGCAGCCCCTCCGCACGTTTGAGAGTCAGAAAGAGGTCAGCTGAGAGGCCAGCAGGGAACGAGTGAGATTGAGAGCCGGAAGCTGTGGGCTCCCCCTGGCCCAACCCCGAGGCACGGCCAGCGCCTGCTGCTCGTGTCTCACCTAGAAATGAAGGCCTGACTGCTGCCCTTCCAGGGTGTCCAGACACTTAAGTCCGCAATCAGCAAGGTCCTTGAGCTGCTACAGAGCAACCCATTTCAAAGACATTAAGGCTTAAAGAGTTTTATTTTGGATTTTGCGTTGAAGATGAAGATGGAAAGTCTCCCATAGAGTAAGCCCCGGGATGACCTCCTTGTGGACTCTCAGGTGGGAACAGACGAGAAAGCCCTTACCCAGCTGCGAACTGAGACGGTGCCATCAGGCCTGGGCTCAGTCCTGCAGCGGCAGCCATGGCAGCGAGACTCGCGTTCGCCGGCAACTGCGCAGCTCCTTGGAGGGCGGCCGCGGCTGCTGTTTGCAGCCCTGACGCCGTCACCATCACCTGGCTGGTCCCGAGAGGAGAGGGCAGAGGAGTGGAGGTGGTCTGTGTTGTGCTGGTCTCACTAGCACTCGAGGCCTCAGAGGTGGAGGCTGAGGCAGTAGGGGAGGGGCTCAGCGAGGGGGAAGTGACTGCGGAGGAGGCCGGAGGCGCGGTGGAAATCACGGTCGCAGTGTTGTTGGCGGTGGTGTCTGTAGTGCCTGAAAAGAGGGCTGTGTTAGGAAGGAGCTGTGGGGAGCCTGGAGGCGGGTCTCTGTTCAGCCAACTCCAGGAACAACTGACCAATGACTCTACCAGCCAGCACCTCAAAATGGGTACTTTTCACTAACCTCATTAGTGCATCTGTACACATGAACCACAAAAACAAACCCTTTAGAACCTAAGCTTAGAAAATAATGAACTAACCTTCCTAATGCCGCAACCCTTTAATACAGTTCCTCATGTTGTGGTGACCCCCAACCATAAAATTATTTTCGTTGCTACTTCATAACTGTAATTTTGCTACTGTTATGAATCGTAATGTAAATATCTGATATGCTATATGTGTTTTCCGATGGTCGCGACCCACAGGTTGAGAACCGCTAAACTAGAGGGTGTTGGGCTGGAACTGGAGACGAAGTATGGATGCATGGGTTTAATACACGGGACAGCTAGTGAAGATGGATGGTGCAGATGAGTGAATGTACACACACGTGTGTATCTTACACACATTCCCGTGTGTGTGCACACTTATTTCAGTTGAGATGCCCTAGAAGCAACAATGCGTATCAGTGAGTGTATCTAATGCCTCCACCTTGGTTCCAAAGTCCTTTCCTCACTAACTGGAACTCGGAAACCTTGGAGAAATGGCTGCTTCCAGGCCTGGGCAGAGAAACGTGAAGATGAGCCTGAACATCTTGTGCCAAAAAAGAAGGAACCACTTAAAGAAGGACAGGGGAGCCAGCTGAAGGGACTCCCACTGGCCAATCTGGGACAATTTAACCCTGAAATAGGGGTACAATTCTAACCTGTTGGATACAAAAGAATGTCTGAATTCATACTGATACAGACAGATAAAGAGGGAAAAGGCAAAGTTCATCCTTAATTTAATAAATGCGAATAAAAACATTTATTCACTTTACATGCCATGGTTAGGTCACAGAGCCAAAGAGGTACGATGAAGTTAAATACGAGTGCAGAAAAATCAATTTCCCCACCTGGAGGTTAAATCCAAACTGCACCGTGAACCATCAGAAATCCGCCCGCCCAGAGCTTCATACCCATCATCAACCCGGCGAATAATCGCAGAATGCCTCACACATCGTGCCATTAAGAACTGCTGATGACAGCACTGAGTTCATTTTAAATGTATTTGAGAAATCTACTCAAAAGGTGGCACAGGGAAAAATTTAGTCATTCATTTTATAGTGAATGTGTCAGGCACTAAACGAGGCAGAGATTAAAAAAGAAAATCCAGGCCTTTTGAGAAGTACAAAGTCTATTGGCAAAGAGAGAATAAATTATAAAACTATAATCATTGGTGACACAGGCAGGGGACAGAAAGTTCTGCAGGGGAGCTCAACACTACTTCCAGGCGGCATGGACACCTGACCCGGAGCAGCCCTGCCACCATCAGAAACGTGCAGGCAGCTGGCCGACACCTGAGGCTGCACCTGCTCACAGACCCGCCAGCCTCTGTGGGCCAAGGACAGTGGATGGCGACCAGTGGAGACAAGGGTCACACTGGAAAGTGCCTTCTACAAAGCGAAGGGGCATCTGATCTGATGTTGTCTTGATGCAAAAAGCTGTAGATAGTCAAGGTTTTTAAGAAGAGCTACTTGAAAAAAAGTGTGTGTTTTGAGAGATAATCCTGGGAGTAATGGAGAAGACAGAGTAAGGTGAAAAAGAACAAAAAAGATGAAATCTTTGTGTGAAAGTATTATTTCTGACAAAATTAATTGTGCCTGATTTTTCTTGGAGTTTGGGTTTTCACATATAACTTTAAAAAAAGCAATACCTCCCTAGAGCTGTAATTCACAGCTTAATGGCAGATTCTCACAGGAACCTCTCATGGCTACCAGCTGCCTCACAGCTGCACAGACCAGATGGTGATCACCTGTACTAGAGAGGTAGTAATCTGTACCAGAGAAGTGGTTACCTGTACTAGAGAGGTGGTTCCCTGTGCCAGAGAAGTGGGTACCTGTACTAGAGAGGTGGTTGCCTGTACCAGATTACCTGTACCAGAGAAGTGGTTACCTTTAACAGAGTAGTAGTTACCTGTACCAGAGAAGTGGTTACCTTTAACAGAGAGGTGATTACCTGTACCAGAGAAGTGGTCACCTGTATCAGAGAGGTGGGTACCTGTACCAGAGAAGTGGTTACCTGTACTAGAGAGGTGGTTACCTGTAACAGAGAGGTTGGTTACTGCAGCGCTGGTCAGAGGGAGGACGGGGTTGACTGTGAGGGTAGTTGCTGCACTGCTGGTCACAAGGCTTGGCGTGGTTGCCACCTAGAGGTCAGAAATGAATATGCAAAAACATTAAAAAATATATAAAAGCCTAAGCGACCGTTACGACTGAATGACCAGAATGACCGGTCGACCAGTCGTTATGACGTGCACTGACCACCAGAGGGCAGACACTCAATGCAGAAGCTGCCCCCTGGTGGTCAGTGTGCTCCCACAGCCAACCTCCCGCAGCCCCTCCTTTCCCCACCCCCCCCCCCCCCACCGCCAAACTCCTGCGGCCCCTCTCCCCTCCCCCGACTGGTCCACCCATCGGCCCCAATCAGGGGGCTGGCTGGCCAACCTCTCGGGGTCCCTCCCCTCAGCTGGCCAGCCCTGATAGGCCTTGATCACCCGCCAGGACGAGGGACCCCACCCGTGCACGAATTTGTGCACTGGGCCTCTAGTTTAAAAATAAAAACTTAAAATTCCATTCATAGACTTATTTTGCCTATAAAAATTTTCAATGCCAGGACAGAATTTAAATATAGAATAAAAATAGAATAAAGTAAATGGGCCTGAGAGGAGAAGGTTTTTCATTCCTCCTGGGTCTGCGCTGAGCCCCGGTTCCCCTGGAACTGAGAAATGTGCGCCTGCTGAAAGGCTGCCGTCAAAGGTGGCTCTTTACTCGCCTGACGCATGGCTTTGCCCAGGTTTCACACAGAAATAATTTAAAAACTTCTCAATCTCAGTAATGGTGGGTCAGATGTAATCTAAGTCAGTAGGAAGTATTATGCTAATTGTTCCCTTAGCCTAAATAAGGAAACTATTCCGGAGGACCCGTGAATCGCAGCTTGTTTTATTTTTGACTCTGTGGGGGCAAGAGTGTCTTGGATTTGTTCTTAATGAAATGATGTCATAGAAAGAATGTAAAACAAATTTTTAAAAAACAACAAAATATGCCTACAGTTTTGTAAAAAAAAATACTGTCTTCTTTCTCGTTCAAATAAATCCAAACACAAGTAAACAGTCAGCGGCACAGGACAAAGCTCCCCTGACAGCCTCTCACAGGGGACTGGACCCCCCCACACCCCCCCTCCAGCCTTCCCCTAAACCACTGGGTGCTCTCACAGTAAACTGTTATGAAATACAATGACTGAACGGGTCCCTTGTAAACTGTGAAATGAGCCCGAGCTCCCCGTTTCCTGCCTTACCAGGGAGGTCGGGCTGGGGAAAATTGCTTTGATAGGCGAGCTGCTGGTCCCACCACTGCTGGGTGGGTTGATCCTTTTTTCTTTCTGGCGGCGGTTACAAAACCAAACTCGAATCACCTCCTTCTCCATGTTGAGCTGCTCAGCAATCATGGTGATCTCTTCCGAGGTAGGCTTTTGATTCTGAAGGGGAAAATCATCTTGTGGAATAACCTTTAGAACTATTGGCACAACCATGCCTTTATATAAACTAACAAACATGGAGGGACAGGCCAGGGAGTAAAGTTGGGATGTCAATGACCAACAGGCCCACCTTAACAAAATGTCTACAGATAAACATTCCAATGAACATAAGTCTATTAAATTTATTCCTGGTAACTTAGAATAAGTTATTCTTGAATGTTTACTTTGGTTGTTGTTGTTTAGCTTGTGGGGCAGGATAGGAAGTGCTTCCCAGATAAAGGGACCTCCCAGATAAAGGGACTCAGTGACTGATCAAGGATTCGGGTCCTAAAGTGGCAGACGCTGGACTCCTGACTCAGTGCTCCGTCCACAGTGCTCAAGCCTCTCTGAATCAGAGTCAGAATTTTGTTGGAAGCTTTGATTGAGATATTTTCTGGTTAAAAAAACAAAAACAAAAAACAAAAAAACACACCCAAAAGCCAAGTGTCTGTTGAATTAACTTGAACTCGATACGCTGACATTCAAGGCCCTCTGTGTCCTGGTCCCAAACTGCTGGTCTAGGCAGACACTAGAACTCAGCCAAACCGAACCGGTGTCTGCGCTGACCCCTTGGTTCCCCTGGATGCCTTTGCTCTCTTCCCTGCGCCTCCCTGTCTGGGGTCCCTGTGCCCCTTGACAGCTGCTGCCTGTCACACGAAGGACTCCGTGGATGTGAGCCTACTGCCTGAGCCCCAGGCACGCATAAACGTAAACTGGGTTGTCTTATTTTCTCCACGATGGGATAAGCATCCGTAAGGGCTGTGGCTGACAGACCTAATGTTAGCACCATGCCAACAATCCCACGCCCACGAAAAGTAAAATCCCCACAATCCCCACTCACCTCCAGGAAACTCTTCTCTAAGGCCACACGGATGTTGGTCTCTATGCTGGTGCGTTTCTTCCTCCTACGGTTCAAGCCCTCGATTCCCTGCCCTGGAGAATTCAGGGCACTTGGGCTGGAGAGAGCTGAATCTGACGAGAGGTTCTCTGTAAGAAAGGAGAAAACAGGAGGTCGAAGGAGTTGCGCATACTTCACACACGTAGCACGCGTATTAACAACATAACAAAGGCGACCAAGACAGTTTATGCTCCAAGTGCATGAAAAGGTTTCCATAACCCACATGGACATACAGCGCTCCTCACTACTTTAGCTGCGGTCTGAGACCGGTCGGCTGTCTGTCCCCGCTGCCTTCTGACTTGTCTCTGAGAAAGCACAGGGTTACTCTTTCTGCCCTGAGACTCAGCTCTACCTCTTCTGAGTTCTGTCCTTCTGTTTTGGTTTTGCTTGCTTATTTATTTATTTACTAGAGGCCCGGTGCACGAAATATGTGCACAAGTAGAGTCCCTAGGCCTGGCCAGCGATGAAGGCTGGCCCCCTTCCTCGGCTGCCGGCCGGGGCCTTCCTTCATTCTGCACCATCCCCTGGTGGTCAGCGCATGTCATAGTGTGCAATAGAACTACCAGTCTCCCGGTTGAAATCCCAAGGGGACAATTTGCATATTAGGCTTTTATATATATATAGATTAGCTCTAGGGATAAAAGAAAGCTTGTTGGAAATTATTGAACACTTAATATTTATCTCACAAATGACCTCTCATTTTACTAGTATAATCTAGGGCAACACCTCCCCCAAAACCAAACAAGAATGAATTACTTCTAAATTCTTGGTAGTTGAAACAAGCAAGATTCCGTCATTAATAGCTGAATGACCCCGGGCATCTCGGAACCGGCTCTGGGACTCTTTCCACTCCATGCACACGGAGGGAAGGGCAGAGAAGCGGTTCTCACCTGTGGAGCTCAGAAAGGGTCCAGGGCCATGGAATCAGACTGTCCGAGGGAGGGGGTCACAGTCTGCCTTTTCCAAAGACCTGGTTTTGCTCCCATCTAAACAGGAACTGCCGTCTAGGGGATCTGCACTTTCCTTGCAGCCCACAGTCTGTGGTTCTGTGACTCAAACTTCAAATTTCCCAAAAGGAAACCTCAGTACAAAACACACAAGTTAACACTGGCCACTCAACTTCTCATGAGTGAACTATGTAGTCGTTTTTAGTAACAAAAGCAGAAATATCATCAAGAACAAATTTACTATAATTCATCAAGGAAGAACTAATAAACTTGTTTTTCAACTTCCTTTTTTCCTCTTGCTTCAACTGCCCCTAACCCTTTGGAAATGTTCCAAAACTAAAAACAATTGTTGACTGTGTGCATTGCAATTACTATTTAAACGAATCTCTGATTTATGGAACCATAACTTATCCCTTGGATCCTCCCAAGACTGGCGCACCTCAAGGCTCTGTAGCGCCAATAATGCAATAAGAAATCTGAACCCCTTCCTATACGACAGCCCCTGTAAGATTCCCACAGGCAATGAGGCCATTTCTCACCCACCTGCATCATTGAGCCACTTCTCCAAAAGTGGCTTTAACTTGCACATGTTCTTAAAGCTGAGGTTCAAGGCTTCAAAGCGAGAGATGGTAGTTTGGCTGAAGTCATTTCCATACAGTTTACCCATCGCAAGCCCAACATCGCCCTGTACAGAAACACAGAAAGGAGCGGGAGGACGAGCAAGAAGAGAGTCATCTCACCAACAGTGACAGCCTTCCCTCCACAGGCCCCCGTAGACGAAGGCTCGACAATGAGCCCCTTCGTAGGGTGCCACAAAAACACCCACCCCCTAAGCTGGGCCCAGCGCTCCAGTGAGGAGTTAGGCCCCAATCTTACAACAATCAAAACTGTCCCACATTCTCTCCATTTTGAATCTCTTCTTGCCACCTTATATAATAGTTAAGATTATCAAATATTTATACTAAGTCTCAAAAGATGGTGCTAATATTCTAAACCAGCCCCTTAATTCATGTAACCAAAGTGGTTTCAGTAATCCTACAGAGTTAACACAAGTAACCGCCTCGATAACCTCAGGATTTATGAACTGTTTCCATAAATGACTTTAAAATCTAGAAATGCTCCCTTACTTCTTCTCCCCCCTGTAAATTATTTCTGGAAGCATTGAAAAAATCTATTTTCCACCCTTAGTTTGGATTTCAAAGTTGGTTATAAAAAACAGGTATTCTAAAGGACTACTTTTATAACTGCTAGAGAGAAAGAAATTCACAGTGGAGAGGTATGACCCATTTAGTCAAACCTTCATGGGCACTGAGACTTGGTCCTCTTAAAGCAATGGAACAATGACCCCTGAATATATTACACAGATGTCTTTCTCCTAAGCCTATCACCCCTGAATGTACACAGTGCTTTCCTTCCAGCCAAGTGAATCGCCTTTAAAGCTGGAAAAAGCCACATCTTCAGTTTTTGTTCAGGTAACAGAGGCTCCTAGAGTTTAAATGATTCGCCCTCTCATTCCATTAGTTTAGTGACAGGGCAGAAAGACCCTTCTGGGAAGTGCTGTAGAGCTCATTCCATCGTGGGACACAAGGGATAGCACAGGCCCAGCCACCGCCAGCAGGGACTGTGAATGGGGATTAGTCGTTTTTTGATTCCCCTACATTCCATCCTTGGACACTACACGGTTTATTCGCACCTGTGCTAGGTGATGGTCAGGGAGAGGGAAGGATATTTTTTTTCTTTTATTTTGTATTTATTTATTTATTTTTAATTCTTTATTAGTTAAGGTATTACAAATGTGTCCTTATACCTCCCATTAACGCCCCCTACTCATGTTCTCATCCCCCTGTTGTCCATGTCCCTTGGTTTGGCTTATATGCATGCATACAAGTCCTTTGGTTGATCTCTTCCCCTTACCCACTCCCTCCCCTACTTTCCCTCTGGGGAGTGATAGTCTGATCGCTGTTTCTCTGTCTTTGGGGGAAGGATATTTTTTAAACTCGATTTCCTCACTGGTAAGCAACTTGTGATACAACGTGTAACAGAGGATAAAGCTGGAATGGAAGGTGACATGAGGCACTGAGAACCAGACCTTCCCTGGGCTGTCACTTGGCCTTCCCCAGGAGAACCTCCAGCCCCAGGTGGCTATTTAAATGGAAATTATTCAAAACAAGTAAATTAAAACCAGTTCCTCAGCTCCCCCAGCCAGCCTGCTGCTCAGCAGTAGCCACACAGGCATAGTGGCTGTCCTACACCGACAGTGCCACTGACTGCTCTGGACATCTGTCTCCAGGACAGAAGTGACTGCTTAGTGATTTCCGTCCAGTTACAGCAAACAGAGAACCAGGATAGTGCGAGTGGCATAAATGCTAAATCTATCTGTAGACAGATGTCTATCTGGATCGATATCTCTGTACATTTAGTCAATCACAAACATTCACTAAGTGCCTACTAGATGTCTGATAGTAAACTAGGCTGTGTGTCTTGGTCACCTTACTTGTTTAAATTACAGCCTGCTAGAGAGTTGGACCAACCCAACCTTACAATTCTTTGCATATGGGGCCTGCTCTAGCAGTTAAGATGGCAATAACTGTTTCTGACATTGTAACTCACAGCTCACTAGAAGTTTTTTCACAAACTTCTATAATATCTATGAAAAGTAACAATATTGACAAGAAAACAAAAACTAAAGTACCTATTCAAAAATCACATCATAAGAATAAATGCCTTAAGTTGGTGGCTATGCCATCAACTAAGTAAAACTATGGCAATAAATTACAAATTGACTTAATTGAGATGTATAATACAGTCTTACTTCACATTTAAATTATTTAATTGGATAAAAGCAATAGGTCCTCCCTTAGTTAATATACTAATGTTCATTAATTTGAGGTACTGTGGCTTGGTGCTTTTGTAACTCAAAACCATTGGGGTTATCCCTCACAGAAGTAAATGTTTGAAGCAGCTGACTCATACATAATCTATATTATATCCCTTTGATATTTTTTAAAAAGCAAAAGGGAAAAGGAACAAAGATTGGGATTAGGAAATAATGAATGTGTCACGTGTGAGAAAAGTGTCACACCATGGCCTCCTAATTATGAAATGACATCTACAGTAACCCTTTCATAACCAATGATGTAGTCAGAAACAGCTAATAACATGGAGATTTCTCAAAGCAGAGGGATTTTTTTTTGTCTTAACTAATCATTTGAAATCTGTGTGTGTATAAATAAACTGGATACAAAGCAACCTTTGAATAACTACAACTGAGGTACATGCCTTAAACACAAAGGCTGATTTCCCCATCCTGCACCAGTAACATGTGCTTTAATCTAAATAGTCAAGGTCTGTGAAATATAGGCACTGCTATATCAGAGTCATTTTGAAAAATAAGGCACAGTTGTGCCAAATAATAGGATAAAACCATAAGCAGAACACCAGACCACAGGGAAACTCTTCAATATATAAGAGAGAGAGGCACACACCCACACAACACTGGCACTATGTTGGGTCAAGTGCCACAGAAAGGCAAACCACTATCTATCTGGGTAAAAGTTAAAGATTTTAAAAAGCCTTAACATCCTTGGCATATCGCTTAGGCAACTGTTTCCTAGGGAACCTAAGAGTATGCTGTGCTAATAGCTTAAAGCTGAAACTCTGAGGATTAGTCCAAACTGACACATATTTAAGCACAGTAACGTACTCCGCTCAATCTAGCTGTATCTTTTGCTTTCTTTTAAAGAATAAGCCAGATCATTCAATGTTTCAATCTTTCTTAATTGCAATTTGTTTCCTCACAATTGAAACTCCTCACAAATACGTAACTGCATTATATCTAACATTATAGCTATTGAAAAAATCATTTTATGTGCCTAATATATAATTAGTTTCTTTGAGCAAAAATAAACTACCAAAGATATTAGGAATACAAGTCTGTTCATAAAAACACCAGGACACATGCAGGGACGTCACCCTGGTGTCCGACCTGCCTGAGCAGGTGGTACATTACTGTTCTTCCGACACAAAGGATATGGGACAGTACGTAAGTGGTGGCTCAGATTTCAAATAGCAATTATATTCTCTGGAAAGAAAACATTAGGTTTTTCCTGATTCCATAAAAACACCCAATCCAATCTATACTTCAGTAATTTTTTTCATCTAATGATCTTCTATTATCTATATACTAGAGGCTCAGTGCACAAAATTCATGCATGGGTAGGGTCCCTAGCAGCTGCCAGCTACCGGCCAGGGTCTCCCTTCCCCTGGCTGCCTGCCCCATCGCCAAATCTCACCATGTTCCGCACCACCCCCTGGTCGTCAGCGCACGTGTAACTCCCTGTCAGTCAAACTCCCGCTGGTAGGGACAATTTGCATATTAGCCTTTTATTATACACTAGAGGCCCAGTGCACAAAAATTTGTGCACTCGGGGGGGGGGGTCCCCCCAGCCCGGCCTGTGCCCTCTTGCAGTCTGGGACCCCTCGGGAGATAACAACCTGCTGGCTTAGGCCTGCTCCCGGGTGGCAGAGGGCAGGCCCAATCCCTAGGTGCAGCCCCTGGTCAGGCTCAGAGCAGGGCCGATTGGGGAGTTGGGGCGCCGCCCCTGTCATGCACAGAGCAGGGCAGATTGGGAGGTTGTGATGCCACCCTCAGTCACGCTCAGGGTAGGGCCGATTGGGGGACTGGGGCACCGCCCCCTGTCACACTCAAGGCAGGGTCGATGGGGAGGTTGCGGCGCCACCCCCTGTCACACACAGAGCAGGGCCCATCAGGGTGTTGGGCGCTGCCCCCTGTCATGCACAGAGCAGGGCCCATCAGGGGGTTGGGGAGCTCCCCCCTGTCACACACAGAGTAGGGCCGATAGGGGAGTTAGGGCACCGCCCCCTGTCACACACAGAGCAGGGCAGATCAGGGGGTTGGGGCGCCGCCACTGTCACACTCAGGGCAGGGCCGAGGGGAGGTTATGGCCCTACCCCGTCACACACAGAGCAGGACCCATGGGAGAGGGGAGTTGGGGCGCCGCCCTCTATCACCCACAGAGCAGGGCCGATCAGGGGGTTGGGGCGCAGCCACTGTCACACTCAGGGCAGGGCCGATGGGGAGGTTATGGCTCTACCCTGTCACACACAGAGGCAGGGCCTGTGGGGGGGGGGGTTTGGGGCGCCGCACCCTGTCACACACAGAGCCGCAGGGCGATCAGGGGATTGGGGAGCTCCCCCCTAACAGGCACAGAGCAGGGCTGATCAGGGGGTTGGGGCGCCTTCCCCTGTCACGAACAGAGCAGGGCGGATAGGGAGATTGTGGCCCCGTCCCCTGTCACACACAGAGCCGCAGGGCGATCAGGGGGTTTGGGCACTGCCCCCTGTCACGCTGATCCGGTGCCAGGAGGCCTCGAGGCTCCGCTGATCCTGGTGCTGGGAGGCATATTACCCTTTTACTATATAGGATAGAGGCCTGGGGGCCGGCTGGTTTGCCCTGAAGGGTGTCCTGGATCAGGGTGGGGGTCCCCACTGGGGTGCCTGGCCAGCCTGGATGAGGGGATGATGGCTGTTTGCAGCTGGTCATACACCCTTCAGGGTGGGGGTCCCCACTGGGGTGCCTGGCCAGTCTGGGTGAGGGGCTGAGGGCTGCTTTCAGGCTGGCGGTTTTTGACTGAAGCTCCCAACTGCTCCTTTTTTTTCTCTTTTTTTTATTTTATTCTGGGCCAGCTTTAGCTCTGGCTCTAGCTCTGAGGCTTCCCTGCTGAGCGTTCTATAATCGAAACAATGTATAACTCCAGCTCTGAGATCTGAAAGCTGGTTTCTGGGGTTTAGTTTATCTTCTATATTTGTTACAAAGTTTCAAACTGCCAGCTCAGAGGCCCGCAAGTCAGGCGGGGAATGCTGGAGTCTGCAGTCACTGAAGCAAGCAAGCCTCATGTTCGCTTCCAGCTGCCTGGCTGCCGGCCGCCATCTTGGCTGACAGTTAATTTGCATATACTCACTGATTAGCCAATGGGAAGGGTAGCAGTTGTACGCTAATTACCATGTTTCTCTTTTATTAGTGTAGACTAGAGGCCCGTTGCACAAAATGCGTGCACTGGGGAGGTGGGTGGGTCCCTCAGCGAAAGGGTGCAGGCCAGGCCAAGGGATCCCACCAGTGCATGATTGGGGCTGGGGAGGGACGCAGGAGGGCTCCAGGGCGTGTCCGGCCCGTCTCACTCAGTCCCAATTGGCCGGACCCCAGCAGCAAGCTAACCTACCGGTTGGAGCTTCTACCCCCTGGTGGTCAGTGCACATCATTGTGAGTGGTTGAGCAGTCTTTGCATATCATTAGCATATTACGCTTTGATTGGTTGAATGGACAATTGGACACTTAAGCATATTAAGCTTTTATTATATAGGAGGTTATAAAAGCCTAAGTGACCATTTGACCGGTAGCTATGACACGCCATGACCACCAGGGGACAGATGCTCAAAGCAGGAGCTGCTGAGCAACAGCAACTTTGCAGAGTGCCCGCTCGCACTCTGGGACTCCTCAGAGGATGTTGGACTACCGGTTTCAGCCTGATCCCTGCAGGCCAGGCCAAGGGACCCCACCTGCCGGAGGGACCCCGCTCACTCCGCAGATGCCCTTTGAACCCCGGTGCCGTCCCAGGTGGGGCCAGCTGGGGAGGAACCACGGGAGACTGGTTCCAGGGTGTATCTGGCCAATCTTGTTCAGTCCCACCCCACCAGCCACCTTCTAATTAATTTCCTTTCAATGTGCACGAATCTGTGCACCGAGCCTCTAGTTTTACATAAATGCCATTCAATTTCCTTCCACTCCAGTGTCACTTACGCAGTGAATGAGAGGAATTAAAGCAGTGCCTATAGGCCAAGCCTCCTGCCTAACCACTGGTCATATTCTACTCTAAATGCTCTGCTACCTGGCATTAAAAAAACTTAATTTGGATTTTTCATCTTTGACAGATTCTTACTTAATTTGTTTCAGTTTAGGCTTATTTTGTACATGTGCGCACACACATGGGTGTGTGCATGCAAGCGCATGTCTCCACCCCCTACAAAAAACTATTTCAAACAAGCCTTTCAAACGTTCCCCTGTCAGCTACTCTGAGAGACTTGCAATCTTGACTCTCTTTACCTCACATATATAGCACTAAGGTCTAGAACCAGATGTTCTTCAAATAACAAAACCCTCAGTATAGTCATACCATCCCCTAACACAATCTTTTAATTTCTCAGCACTATTAGTATAATTATAATTTCAGAGGCCTGTGTTCTGAGAGAGTCTTAAAGGTTTTAACCTAGCATTAAATCATAAGTTTATAACCAAATATATACAATAGTCTAATCTTATAGATGCAGGAAAACTAATGGACACATAAAGCAGGCTGAGTAGGGAAATCCAAGTTTAGGGCGGGCTCATCTACCTGAGTGAATCCAAGTTTGATTCGTCTTTGTTTGAAGGTCTTGGCAAACTGCTCAAGCTCCTCAAGGTCACTGGGCTCCTCCAAGCTGGGAGTGTCGATTCGCTTTGGTGTTGCCTGGCTCTGTGGAAGTGTCTGAATTGGGGTTGCAGCTATTGTGCGTGTTGGGGTTGCTGGCTGTTAGAGAAGGAGAAGGAGAAGAACAGACATACAAAAAGGTGTTTAGGCTGCAACTGGACTGTACAGCAAGTAAACAACCTAAGGAAACAGCTGTATTGGGGGAGGATTATGGAGACCCTGCAACAGGTAGTTTTGTGGAGAAAAGCAGAATGTGAAATCATGTACCCCAGAATCACAGATAAGGTTAAAATGTAAGCACGAGTAAAGAACTTGTCTACCTAAAAATGAAACCCAGTATATTCGGGTTTTTAAATAGTCTGAATACATGTATTTTATGCCTTTTCATAGATTAGTCCTCATTTTTTAGACTCTACTTAATAAACATACCACTTAAACTATAAGTCTCAAAACAGCAGGGACTAATCTATCTTGTTTATCACTATCTTGTATATCTCCAACTTGTGACACAATATTATAAAAATATTACTATAAGATTATTAAAAGTATTTTAAGAAAAGCAAACCACCTACAGTTTAAATAACTTAATAGCTTCATTTGTGTATATTTCCTCCAATTTTCCACAGATCTACATTTCTTTTCTTTATTATCCTGTTTTCCCCCCATTGATTTTTAGAGAGTGGAAGGGGGGTGAGTGAGAGAAACATTGATGAGAGAGACACATCGATTGGTTGCCCCCTCACGCCTGCCCATGCGCCCCTTCCGGGACCAGGGATCAAACCCACAACCCAGGTATGAGCCCTTGACTGGGAATCAAACCCATAACCCTCCAGTGCCTATAGACGCTCCAACCACTGCTCAGTGGTCAGGGCAATTACGTTTTTTTATTCCTATGATTTTTCAGTTTTCCTAATTATCATTTTCAAAGGCTGACGGAAGCAATACGATCATAATTTATTTAACAATTTCTTCATTGCTGGACACTTCTTTGTTTTCACTAGCACAGGTGACACCACAACAAATGGTTCTGCATGTAGTTCTTTTCCCACCTCTGGAATTAGTTCTCTGAGGTAAATTCATGAAGCACTTCTGTAACCAGATAAAGGGCAGCCGGAGACAATGGCATCGCATCTGATCCACAGCAGCATGTCGGTTCTCACCATCCAATCTCTCCCCAAAATCTGTCAGCAGTTTTCAAAATGTTTGCTAATTCACTGTTGCCCTAATTCGTATTTCTCTTATTACATAAAGTCAAAATTTCCCCATGTGTGAATTATTATCTGTATCTCCTTTGATGTGAATTAGTTTTACATCTGAACCCATTTGTATAAATTATTAATGATCTTCTCATTCTTATCCTTAAAGAACTCATCAAATGTTATAGATTGTGCTGCATTAATGCAAATTTTTCCTATCTGTTTTTCCTTTTATTTTTCAACGTACCTAACTTTTAAATTATCAAAAGAAAAAAAGGGGGGGAAACTTTTTTCTTTTCTAATATCATGTGTTGCTTCAAACCTGAAAAAGCTTTCATTTATTTCTAACTTGGATAAATTTTTTAAATATTCTACCTGCTTCTTCTATGTATTTTAAAATATTTAATTACTAAAATCCATCTAAAGCTTACTTGGGGACATGAGGGTATAATCTTTCCTTTTTTAGAAGAAATATAAAATGTCCTTATGAAAACACAAGCGCTAGGAGACGCCCTTCTCAGTATCACTATGACAGACAGGTGCTGCCGTGAGTGCATCCATCGCTCAGCTGACCCTTCCTGTGCATGGTGCCTGGGTTGAGAGATCGCAGGCCAAGATCACACACCACGTCTGTGGCTGTGAGTTTTGCTCTTGTCGTTGAAATGGGTCATATACCCTTACTTGGACCTCATTAGTAATATTCTCTCTCCAACTGAACTCACTAGCCCAGAAAACTAGACAATAGGACTCCGCAGGCCTGCAGCTGGGTAAGCACCTCTCTGTCCTGTGCAGTGAAGACAACACTCATTTCTGACATGGTGACACTAGTAATTTTTAACCTGGCCCTTGGGGAGGTGCCCAAAATAGCACCAACCACACCAGACACCTACATGGCTGTACACTTCCCAGTCTCAACTGTCAGACTATTACTTCACCTCCAGGCTCGAAGTAGCATTGCTCTCAAATAATAAAGGACTAAGCATCACTTGGGTCACCTTAGGTGGAGTGGTTATAGAGGCGTTGCTCCAGCCCCAGCAGCCTGAGGCCGGGCTGGCCCAGACTTCAAGGACAGAGTGGAATCCAGTGAGCAGGGGCAGGATAACACAACGCCACCATGTGCAGAGCAGGTGGGCCAGGAAGGAGTCACTTAGGTAAGGTCTTCTCAAAACTCCACCCTTACTTTTCTATTCCGCATATTCACAATAAAATGTGCCGTTTAGTGTGCAGTTTGAAGTGTTTTGACAATCACATAACTGCTACAAGTGATTCAGGATATTTCCATCACCCTCAAAGTTCCCGTGCACCCTGTGCTGTCCGACCCCACCCAGGGCCCCCGCCCTGGCGACCACTGATAGGACTTATACAAATGGAATGGCTCAGCAGGCGTCCTTCATGCCTGGCTTCTGGCACTTGAGCAGTGCTTTTGAAATTCACACATGGGCTTCGCTGCATCAGAGCACATCTCTTGCTACTGCTGAGCAGCATCTGCCGCGTGGCTATGCCAAATGATGCACTATCTATTCAACGGCTGATGGGCATCTCGGTTGTTTCCAGTTTGGAGTGACTATGAATAAAAGTGCTTCGAACATTCATATACAGCGTTTGGAAGAACTGCTAGGTCAGAAGGCATATAGATAGTTAACTTGATAAGAAATTACCAAGCTGTTTCCTAAAGCATCTGTACTGTTTTGCAACCCTACTAGCTGTATGCAAGCTCTAGTTGCTTCACCTTCTCGCCACCCTGGTTACTGTCAGTCTTTTTCATCCTGCCCGTTCTGGCGGGTATGTGGTGATATTAGCATTCCCTCAGGACTCATGATTTGGGGCACCTCTTCATATGCTTCCTGGGCATTCACATACCTTCTTCAGTGAAGGATCTTCAAATATTTTGCATGCAATCCCTTTTTGGAACATCAGGTTGTCTCATGATTGAGTTGTATGAGCTCTTTATATATCCTGGGAACAAGTCTTTTATCAGATATTAGTAGCCCTGCGCACAAATCCATGCGCCAGTAGCTCGCTGCCGCCCTCCTGTAGCTCTCCACCTGCTGCCCCGCCCTCCTGTAGCTCCCCCTGCCCCCCACAGCTTGCTGCCCTGCCCCTTCCTGTATGTAGCTCTCCGCAGCCCACTTGTAGCTCGCTGTCCCACCCTCCTGCTGATCCGTGATCCGGTCATTACGCTGTCGGTTGTTATATAACAACATTTTGCATATTATATCTTTATTATATAGGGTAAGTTTTCATAATGTTTTCTTCCAGCCTGTGGCTTTTCTTTTACCAGAAGCTTTTACTTTTTACAAAATCCATCAACTTTTTTCTTTGATGGTTAGGACTCTTTAATACCATTTAAGAAATCATTACTGTGCCCAAGGACACAAAGACTATCCCTGAATTTACTTCTAGAAGTTTATGTCTACAACCCACTTCAAATTCACCTCCACTCAGCAGGAGAACCAGGACCAAGGTCCTGTCTTCACTGTGCACGGCCCACTGGACAGTGCCACTTGTTGAGAGACTTTTCTTTCCCTGGAAGCCTCTGGCACCTTCGTGGGCAGTCAGCTGCCCACAGATGTGTGGCCCCACTGGACCTTTGCTCTTCCCATTTCTATCCATGTGTCAGTCTTACACCGTCTTCATTACTGTAGTTTACAGTAATTCTTGACATCAGGCAGCCTTTCAACTTTCTTACTTTTCAAAATTGCCTGGCTATTCTATGTCCCCCACAATTCCATATATGTCGGTTAGAAATGGCATGTAAATTTCTAAGAAACCCATCTGGGTACTGGTGGCATTGTGTGGGAGCCAAAGATCAATCTGGAGGGAACTCACATTTGAACAAACCAAGCCTTCTGCTTCATGAACATGTTAGGTCTCACCATCAATTTAGGTCTTCTTTAAATTCACTCAGCAATATTTTATAGTTTTCAATGTAAAGGTCTTGCAAATGTTTGTTAAATTTATCCGTAGGCACTATAAATACTTTTTTTTCTTAATTTCAACTTCCAAATGATCATTGTGATTGGGAGTACAGATTTTTTGTGTATCAACTTTGTATCCTACACACTTGCTAAAATCACCTATTAATTTCAGCAGCGTTTTTGTGGCTGCCTTGGAATTTTCTGCACAGGCAACCATTCATCTACCAATCAAGGCAGTCTTCTTTCTTCTTTCTAATCTGTGTCCTTTATTTCTTTTTCTTGTCGTATTGTACTGCTAGAGCCTTCAGTACAATGCTGAGGAGGAAGTATTCGGCTTTATGATGCTGAGTTTTTGGTGGATACTTTTTACAGGTTAAGAAAGTTACCCTCTATTCCTTATTTGCAAGAGTTTTTATCATAAATAGATGTTGAATTTTGTCAAATCTGGTAATGTGTGAAAACTTCCATGAGTACAGAGTCAGAGGTGGAATGGGCCCCAGGTCAGCAGTTCAGAGCGTCACTTAATTTACAGATGCGCCAATGACACGCTCAGTCACAGCTGAACTGGTCTAATGCTCTCGCCTCTCAGTGTCTAGACTGGTGCGTTTTTAGAGCTACACTCTGGTAGAAATGAGCTGAAGCAACACCTGAAAGTTGAGAGGAGAGAAGACACAGGAGTCAGGGCCTCTATGCAGCTCCCGAGAAAGGGCCAACCAAGGGCGCTCGGGCCTTTGCTGAGGCACCAGGCCTCTAGTTCAAGGCAAGCTCTACTGCAGTGCTGGGGGAGGGTGGTCAAACAGCCAGAACTCATTACTCACTTGCCACTAAGACTGTCATTCTTTATGAACATATGTGAAAAAAAGGACTCCTTGAAGATTTTCAAAGACTACATCAATTTGGTAGTGGTGCTTTATCGAGCTGATAAGCCCAGCTTTGAATTTTTGGTCAGTTTTTGAATACTAGGATTTTTAAAATTAGGATGTTTGTGTGTGTGTGTGTGTGTGTTTAATTCAACAAAGTACAAAAGTCCCTTAAAACAACAGGACAAGAAAAAGGAACCCCCATGGGAGAAGGCTGACCTGGGAGGTGAGGGTGATGCTTGGCTGCGATTGTAGGAGGTTGGCTTGGCTTTGCTGAGGTAGTTGCGTTAAAAGATTTTGCGCTTGCAGGAGACCTGTTAAAACACAACACATTATGCCAGGAACATCAGGACTACTTTGAACTCAGCAAAAAGAATATGACCGTGAGATGGAAATTTCCAACTGATCTCCTGAGAGTCTTATTGGTCTTACTAAAGTTCAATCTTGCTAATGTGACTTGGGCAAGGAGATATGAAACATTAGACTAAGATGGCATGTCTTTAGTGTAACCTGAATAACCCTCTAATCGGCCAGTTCTTTACTTTCGGGTGGAATGGATGAAAGTGAAGTAGTATAAATGGAAGCAGACTGACATTCATAAGAGCTCAATCTCTCACCCAGAATCCTTCACCAACAACCAGAGAATTGTCTAGTTCATGAAGGGAGCAGACTACCCTTTAAATGTAACAGGCATTTACATAACAAAAGGTTCTGGAGTGAATGGTCAAGAAAAAAGGCTAAGCAACAGCAATGAGGAGGAACCACCCACCCAGACACCCTCTGCACTGATGCCATTAACCAGCTTTACAAACACGATGAACTTGATTGTTGATACAATATTCACCACTAAACAGTGGTGAAGACAGTTTTTATCATTTACAAATTGTGCACACCTTCTAATATAACACCCTCTCCTTCTCAAACCTTAAAAGAAACCAAATGATTGTTAGAAGCATATACTTGAATGCTTGGCCTACATTCTTTGAATACACTTCCAGGAAAAACTACCAAAACGCCAGAAGCAATTTATCCAATTTATGTTCAGCACGTTGAGAGATTTCATTTAGACTTTTGGCCAAACTCTTGGTTCCTCCTTGGTGATTACAGAAATGATGGCAGGGAAGGATGACCTTCAATATTGTGGTACGCGTGAAAAAAATATTCTTCTTAACATGAATACTGAGTTCAAAGGTCAATAAAATTTAAGAAGAACATTGTTCTAATGCAGGGGTCCTCAAACTTTTTAAACAGGGGGCCAGTTCACTGTCCCTCAGACCGTTGGAGGGCCGGACTATAGTTTAAAAAAAAAACTAGTCGGCTGCTAAGCAACAGGCAGCGGCGGCAAAAACACCCGGCGGGCCGGATAAATGTTTTCGGCGGGCCGCATGTGGCCCTCGGGCCATAGTTTGAGGACCCCTGTTCTAATGGGCAGTTTCAGGGCTGCTTGCCCTGCAAGTGGACGGCTGTGATGGGCTCACCCTGCTGGCCCTGGGGCGTCTGTGAGATGATGAACTGTGCTGGCTGCAGGTTGGTGGTTGGATGTACCAGCACGAACTGTTGCAGGTTGAGATTCTGCTGCTGAAGTTGCTGTAGTTGTTGCAGATCCTAAAGCATTAGAATTAAAACATGGTTGGAGAGGGAGATAAAAGTTTGCTTATTCGTAACATTCTCAGATGAGGCGTTCTGTCCCAACCCAATCAGGCAACACTTCTCACTCATGCATGACGCATGCTCCAGTGCGTCCACAATGCGGGAGAAGAAACGGAGCTCCTACAAGGACTATATTTGTTGGCAGATGTTGTGTCATGACTTACGATGAGCCTAATTTTCAATGGTTATTTCCAATTCCCACAATAAATGGTTAAAGGTGTGTTTTAACATGTAGAGACCAATATGGGTTTTAAAAATCAAGTGGAGTTTAAAAATCAAATGAGAAAAGAATTTGAGTTTTTAAATAGTTAACTGATTTTTTTCTCTGAAGTAAAAATTGAGAGTGCTATCTGAATTTGCATAAACAAATTTAAAAATCTATAGTGATTTATGAAATTTGGCACCAGCTCATTGAACTCAACTGAGAAATCATTGTGAAACATTACGTTATCCATACAAAAATCTGATCGATAACATCTTATCTTATTAAAATAATGTCAACATAGGGTCTCACAGCTCAGGCACTAACATGTTTTTGTTGATCAAGGAAGTGGTCAAAATAAAAATGTCATCTTGATAAAGATTGTATATAATAGCCAAAAAAGTTAGTCTGACATCTATTCCCTACTCTTGTAGTTGTTTCTTTGTGCTGTCTAGTCACACCCCCGCTCCCTTTCAGTCCATTTCCAAGGCCTCTCTCGGGGATGAACACAGCTGTCCAGGACCAGGCTCATAACAATCTTCACAGACCTCACTGCCCTGACTACCCCTTCTCTCTTCTTCTCCTTGAGACGAAGGATTTCATTCACCTTCCCTCCTTGGTGGTACTGTCTATGCCTCTTAAATGCATTTTTATTATCTCTGATACTTGGCTCCAAAATGTGAAAAATGAAACCAAACAATGTCCTACCACAGTTCTGCCCAAGCTCCTCGGCTACAGCAGGCGCCTCGCTGGCTCGCACGTGGGCAGCACCCACTGCAGCACCGGACAGAGCCAGGCTGCAGCCAGTGGCTAATGAGACACAGTGACCAACCCCCTGCTTCAAAAATATGCCAGCTAATTACTCAAGACCTGTCACTTAATACAGTCAGTTATTCAAACAATCACTTATGTGTTTATAATATCAACTCAAGCAAACAAATGTATTATCACTTGTAGTTCAGTGGTAAGGAAGGCTACCACTTACCTCACTGATTGAGAGCTCCTGAGCCTGCAAGGGCCCCACTAACAATCAGAAAGTGAATTTCCAATTAAAGAAAAACTGCCCTTCTGATCCTCAGCCCTGCCCCGGCTCCGAGACTGTCCCTCACTTCCTGCTCCGGCTGTGAGACTGCTCCTCTCCCTGCTCCGGCTGTGAGACTGTTCCTCTCCCTGCTCCGGCTGTGAGACTGTTCCTCTCCCTGCTCCGGCTGTGAGACTGTTCCTCTCCGCTGCCCGGCGGTGAGACTGTTCCTCTCCCCTCCGCCGGCTGAGAGACTGCTCCTCCTCCCTCCCCGGCTCCGAGACTGTCCCTACTTCCTGCTCCGGCTGTGAGACTGCTCCTCTCCCTGCTCCGGCTGTGAGACTGTTCCTCTCCCTGCTCCGGCTGTGAGACTGTTCCTCTCCCTGCCCCGGCTGTGAGACTGCTCCTCTCCCTGCTCCGGCTGTGAGACTGTTCCTCTTCCTGCTCCGGCTGTGAGACTGTTCCTCTCCCTGCTCCGGCTGTGAGACTGTTCCTCTCCCTGCTCCGGCTGTGAGACTGTTCCTCTCCCTGCCCCGGCTGTGAGACTGCTCCTCTCCCTGCTCCGGCTGTGAGACTGCTCCTCTCCCTGCTCCGGCTGTGAGACTGTTCCTCTCCCTGCTCCGGCTGTGAGACTGTTCCTCTCCCTGCCCCGGCTCTGAGAGCTACTCACTCACCTGTGCGATCTGTATAGGCTGAGACAGCGGGATCTGCGTCATGGGAGTGGCAGCGGAGGCAGAGATGGTGGCCCCGGCAGCACTGTGCTGTTGGCTGGCAGAGTGCTGCTGTACCGCAGCGGCCAGCAGCTGTGCCTGTGCCTGCGCCTGCTGCAGGAGCAACTGCTGCTGGGCTGGCGTCAAAGTGAGCTAAACAAAATTAGGACAAACAAGTGGAAAGAATTAAAGAAGAAGGGCCCCTAATTCAAGTCAACTGCTCTGAAGGAGGTAACTCAAGTGGTATTAGACCTTAGCTACCAACTTCACATGGTTAGCATGAGACTAAAATGTTCATCAGTGATCAAGCTACCATTACCAGCAGAACATTTAAATGAAAATGGTGGACCTCACTCTGGACTTAAATCATTCAAGCTTGCCCAGGGCCCTAGGTTTCAAGCAAAATAGTAATAAACTAGTAAGCAAGAAGAAAAAGAACCAACACTTACAGGCTATGAAAAGAAATGTATACCCAACAGAGCAGCAAGTGGGTAGTCAGATGAATGAGGACCAAGTAAGCTGCATCTGACATGGGACGGGCTGATAAGGCCCAGCTGCTCCCCATTAGCATGAATCCTGCCCTAGTCCGTCATTTCCATTATGGCTGAAGATATGACTAAAGAATTATGAGCTCCATTTGTTTCTTTTCCAAGTCTCCCTGCAGCCCCCTCCCTCCAACAGTCCTTTCTGTTATTGAAAGCAATGGGTCTGCAACTTTACATCCCCTTTCCCACACGTTATCTCTGTGAAACAGGTGGTGACAGCCCCTCTCTCTACATGCGAATAATTTCTGATGCAGGTTTAACAGAGGCTCCAGCCACATAAACCTGGAATCCCAAGTGTCCCTCACTATTATAGAAACTCGTCACCCAAAGCAAAAACTCAACCAGTAATAGAGGAAATATATTCAGAGCAGATTTAAACTTGCTTTCACAATGCAACTTATTTCAGGCTGCATTAAAGCAGTGTGCTCCTCCTTCCTTTTGATGCCACGCGCTGATCAAAGGAGAAGGAATACTATTATATTCTGAAGAGCAAGGACTGCCACTTGGCGCACACCTCCTCCTAAAGCAGTGATGGCGAACCTTTTGAGCTCAGCGTGTCAGCATTTTGAAAAACCCTAACTTAACTCTGGTGCCGTGTCACATATAGAAATTTTTTGATATTTGCAACCATAGTAAAACAAAGACTTATATTTTTGATATTTATTTTATATATTTAAATGCCATTTAACAAAGAAAAATCAACCAAAAAAATGAGTTCGCGTGTCATAGGTTCGCCATCACTGTCCTAAAGGGTCCGATACAACCTGTCTGTGCCTTAGAGACAGAATCCGAATCAAACGATTCAAAAGTCAGATTCCCTTCCAGATATGTTTATAGAGGTTTCATATAATATATGAACATGTATTCATCTCTACTAATGGGATTTTGTAAACAATTTTGCAATAATTCTTAAAAGAGCTTTCTACTGCCAAAACATACTTAAAGGAAATGAAGGACATACAAAATTTCGTGGGTTGATGTGATATGAATTGATTAATAAATAACTCTTCCTTACTACTCCTTAATACCCCGCCTCCTCCCCCAAAAATAATATGAGAAATTTTCAGCATTAGAAAAATATTTTTAAATATTTTTATTGATTTCAGAGAGAAAAGGAGAGGGAGAGAGAGAAACATTAATGATGAGAGAGAATCATTGATCGGCTGCCTCCTGCATGCCCCCAAATGGTGATTGAACCCGCAACCTGGACATGTGCCCTGACCAGAATTGAGCCGAAACCTCCTGGTTCATAGGCTAATCACTAAGCAATGCCTGCCAGGCTAGAAAAATACAGTGGGGCCTTGACTTACAAGTGTCCCGACTAATGAGTTTTTTGAGATACGAGCCGTCTCTCGGCCGATTTTTTGCTTTGAGTTGCGAGCTAAAATTTGGGTTACGAGCCAGCTTCAGATACCCCACCGCTAGTTGGCGCAGCAAACGTCACAGTGAACGCCACAACATCAGCCCAGCATCACGTGTCACTCGTTCACTTTTTGATTTGACATACGAGTAATTTGAGTTACGAGCTCCGTCACGGAACGAATTAAACTCGTAAGTCAAGGCCCCACTGTATTTTAAATGGTGTCTTAGAGCAAAGACAGCTGAAAAGTTAAAAGCTCAATATATTCACATAGGCCAACTTATCCTATATAACAAAAGCCTATAATGCAAACTGACTGAACGGCAGAACAACCAGTGGAATGACTGGTCACTATGATGTGCACTGACCACCAGGGGGCAGACGCTCAACGCAGGAGTTGCCCCAAACCTGCAGGCCCCAGGCCAGCCAAGGCAGATGCCAGGGGGGCCCCTGATCATCTCGCCGGTCACCCCACAGATCGGCCCTGGCCTAGGGACCCTACCTGTGCATGAATTTCATGCACCGGGCCTCTAGTTGCCAATAAAAATAAATGACATTTATTGAATACTACATGCCCAGCACTGTTCTATGAGTTTTACATACAGTATTACCCTTAGTCTTTATCACAATACTGTGGCATGGGCATTACCAACATCTGCATTTAAGCAAAGGAACACTGAGCCACAGGGAGATGGCATAATTAGCCCAGACAGTAAACTGAGAGCCAGAATTTGAGACCAGAGGCTTAATTTTAGAACATCACACTGTAACTTAAATGTTCTTTTTTTATAGGCATTACTAGTGACCCGGTGCACAAAATTCATGCACATTAAAAGGGAATTAATTAGAGGAAATATTTTAATATTGCTATTTGCCCTTTCTCTATAATAGAAGTGTCAGAGATGAAAGAAAATTAGTAAAATGTATATGAAAATCTTCCTCTTGTCAGAGTCTGGGGCATGCCACGGGAACCAGAGTCAAGTCCTCGCCCACCCATGTGCGCCTCGAAATCGTGCGAGACCCAGACCCGGCCGGCCCCACCCGCATCAAGCCCCGCCAGGTGGGGGGGGTGCGGCCTGAGGTCCCCTGTCAAGCCCCACCAGGCGGGGGCGCAGCCTCAGGTTCCTGCTAATTGTTCTTTAAGGGAACTCGGCCTCCACTGTGGGTGCAGCAATCTTGTGTTATGGAATCCCTGCCTCCACTGTGGGCCCAGCCATCATAACTGTTACCGCGTGACAGTCAATATGCATATGCCCTCTTTATTAGATAGGATTCCCTTCTTTAACTTCTGCTCTGCAATGATGTCATAACGCAAATGGTCACTACTATTCATCAATGCAAGAGTCTCACCCACTGGACAATGATTCCACCGCATGACGAAGCAACAGTGGAAACATGGGCTTAGAAACGCTGTCAGTTTATCCCAAGCATCTGCAACTGTAGAAAATATACCCTGAAAACCTAAGTAATTCCCTTCTCAGAGCTGCCTCCAGTGTAGAGAGTTCCCTAAGACATAATGGTGCTAGGCCCAGGCCCGTTACTGCCTGCTACAGCAGAGTCCTAATCAACCGCTGGCCAATGGCAGTCTGGCACAGAACGTCTATTACGATGCTCCCAGAAAACTTACCCCGGTTATCTGCCCTCCAGCCAGCATGAGCTGGGTCTGCGGGATGGCTGCCTGCACTGAAGGCTGCTGGGAAGGCTGGCTTGGCTGCTGGGAATCCCCCGATTCTTCATTAGATTTAGACTGAAGGTGGGAGGGGGTAAAGAGATTTCAAATTGTTCATTAAAAGAAATGCACTTATAACTCCATATTTCAAGAATTATTTAAAACATGAACTTATTCAGTCATGAGTTTTCTGGTTTCATTCTTTTCCTTTCTTATAAATCTGTGTATTTTCCTGATTTTGCATATTAAGTTTATAGATTTTTTTTGTTCCATTGCCAACAAAGCTGTATTATAATTTTTAAGAAGAAAAAATAATTTGGTCCTCCACAAACCGGCGAAATTCACCCTAATCCTCCCCTCTGGGAAGGGGTGAGGGGAGAGCGCACTTTCCACCCCTCTACAGGAGAGCTTCCCACCCCACATTCCGAAGGGCCTTTGGTGGGCAGTCTGGCCTTACTCCCACGCAGAGAGTGATTGCCTGGCCCACGGAACTTCCTTTAATATCTAGAGAACTTTAACCTAGCATCGCCCATCAAGTAACACCGCAGCTTAGAGGGAAACTCTGCCCTCAGGAGGGAAAGAACTCAGTCCTGGAGAGGCACTGAGAAAATATTTTATGTTAAATTAACACTGGTTATATAGAGCATTGAAATGTTGCATAGATTTGCATATTTCCCACCACCTGTTTTGGGGACTGCAGCAAGGCTAATTAACATAGAGGCTCTGATTAATTCTGCCAGTCAGTGAGGTAATTACAGTGCAGGACTGTAAACACACGGCACTGGAGACACAGCCTGTTTGCCAACATCTCTCTAAGGGATGAAAGTTTACCATGGCAACCCAGGCGATTTTCCACCTCCTCTCCCTCACAAAGGGAGGTTGCACTATCTCCCTCTCCTTTCCCTCCTTGTTTCCATGTAGGCCCATATTCCACTGGGTTGCATGGAATGCTCAAACCCGAGGTCTTGAGTCATTAGCAACACTGAAACCAATCTTCCAGAAACTGTGTCCCCTCTTGGCTCTTAGTTACCTAAACACGCTAATGAAAAGAAGCAGCAGGTTGATTGAAATATTAAGGAGTCATGCCTAATACTTGAACTTGGCATGCCTTTGCCATATGATTCACAGCAGCAATGCAGCCAGATTTAAGTTTTGTTTTAAACTTGTGACTGACTGAAGCACATCAATATCTATAAACAGGTTCCCTTACAATCCTCAGAATCATAACATTTCTGAGCAGAGAGGAACCCTGGCAATCCTCTCAGTTACCCACTTAAAGGCAGATCAAAAGACATGAGCCCCAGAGGTTAAGTGACTTGCTAAAGGTCACACAGCTAGCAGGCACAGAATGAGACTCAAACCTAAGACCGGCTCTCAGTCCTGGACAGTTCCTCTGCACTAGAGTGTTTCTCTAAGATATGACGATGAGCAACAGAAAGACGGTTGGAAACAGGACATTTATGACGTTATTTGGCTTGGTGTTTAGGGATGCACTACAGCTACATAACTTGGAAACGTTTTTCCTGGACTTACACAGAAAACTTTTGAAAACTGACTTTTCTTGATCGCTTTTGGTCATTCACAGTAGCAGCATCGTGTAAAATCCATCTTCATTAGTGGCAATGATTACCTCTATTTGGATCTTCATGAGAATCAGTAATACAAAAAGGGTACTACTCCTAAGTATTTCCTATTATAAAATTATTGCCTGCTCATTCCATGAAATTGGGAAACTAGGGGAAAATGGAAAAATTGCCCGCAAGCCCACGTGCCAGCTTACCTGTACATTTAAAGTCTGAGCAGCGGCCTGTAAACTTGTTCCTGCGAGCTGGACCTGCAGGTAAGCAACCAGGGGCATCAGGGTCTACTTGCTGACACCATCATTAGAGCTGTCCTCAACAAGGACTTCAAGCGCCTCTACCAAGTGTGTCATTGAGCTAGAACTGAGGCTGAAAGAAGTTTACCTGCTGGGGTTAAAACTGTGCAGACAAGTTCGCGGTCCCTCCACCGCCCAGGAGAAAATGCTGCTCCCACTGCTTTCTGGAGGGTGTTGCCCACACTCAGTTAGCATCACTGGGATGCCACACTGTGTCAGTCAGACATTCCTTACATCACATTCTGCTTGTATTCATAGACACTTAGATCTAAAAACTTAATTCATCTTCCACATTGTATGAAAGAACACATATGAACAAGCTACTTACATGCATTATTGTTATTATAATCTATCAGAATTATCTGCTCACTCTAATTTCAAAATCTCCATGTACACAGCAGAGTAAAAATCTTACATATGTGCACACCACATAGTCAAGTTTTTAAGACATGATAGCCCTAACGACAAGCTCTAGCTGAAAGGATTCTGTCCTACAAAACACACAGAATGCTGTCATACTATTTCATACTCACATGTCATATGTTCAGAAATTCAAACCACGGTTACATTAAAATAAGGATCACCACTGGGACCATGATAATAATAAATGACTCAGGCAAACATAATCGATGGAGGACTAACATAATATTGACACATTCTCAGCTGTGAGGTCAATAGCTATAGTCAACTAAACTTTAAGATGTGGACTAGCCATTCAGAATGGCACGATTAGATGTGATTAGCACCAGGCTCGATCAACTTAAGAAGTCCCACATCCTGAAAGACCTGCCCAGGCCCCAGCATCCAGGCCTCCATCCTTCCCTTGCTCACAGTCAAGCAGAACATTCTACCTGGTGGAGATGTCCGAAGAAAGCCTGGGCCTGGGCTGTTGAGATTGCTCCTCCAACAGGCACAGGCTGCTTCTGAAAGTCCAGACCATTCGTTTGTGTGCCTAGAAAGCAAGCAAAAGAACATAATTATGACAAACACAAGCTCAACTGAAATTAAGCACTAGACTTCAGTTACCAACATTTACCAGGCATCTATTTGTATAAGCACTTTCCAAAGTATCTCCAAGGAGGCGGAGAAATGCAAAAGAAAGTGCACTACAATAATTTCTAAAGGCAGGACGGCAGGACAAGTACCCAAGCACAGAGAGAGCATAGGAAACAGGAACAAAACTACAAATTATCATTACAATCTAAGACAGTGTTGGAGAAATCAGGAGTGGATGCAGTGACTGGGAAACAGGCCTAACAAGCATGAATGAGAGGTACTTAGGAAGAGATGACTGTCATCTCACTGCTGTTAAGATGGTGGAGACGGAGCTGCAAGGAGGTACCAAGGTTCTCCCCTGGTCTCATCCTTCTCAGCATTTGGCTTCGACAGAAGAAATTCACTGGTGACTTTGACAAGAGCAAGACAAACTTATTCTTAACTTAAACACATCCTATACAATAAAAACCTAATATGCAAATTGTCCCCTCAACTGGGAGTTTGACTGCTCGCTATGACATGCATTGACCACCAGGCGGCAGCGCAGAACATGGCAGGCATTGGCCATGCGGCACTGGCAGCAGGCGGCAGTGGAGACGCTGCCGGCCCCAATGGGCTCCAATGAGAGCAGGACCATGGTGGGATGGTGGAGCCAGTGAGCGGGCATCACCAGACCAAGGCGGGTGTGGCCCCGCCAATCACCCTGCAGACGGTGACTGGTGGCGGCGGCGGGGGATCGCCCTGCTGATCGCCCCGCAAATGGCGACCAGCAGTGGCGGTGGGGGCAAGGGGGCCCGTCCGGTGTGACTCAGTGGTTGAGCATTGACCCATACACTAAGAGGTCATTCTCTCCCAGGCACTGAGGGAGAAAGGGCAAATAGCAATATTAAAATATTTCTTCTAATTATTTCCCTTTCAATGTGCACGAATCCGTGCACTGGGCCATTAGTTAATAAATAACAACCTGATGGCTAAAACAGCCATTTACATGATAATCAAAATAGTTTTACTACTGTATTCAATCCCAAAGTTTAGCTTGAGTCCTATAAGTAACTAGTGGCCTGGTGCACGAAATTTGTGCACTTGGGTGGGGCGGGGGGGGGGGGGGGATGTTTCCAACATGGCCTGTGCCCTGTCACAGTGTGGGAGCCCCGCAATAAATCACTCCAAGGAGGTAGGCCCCACCCACCCATCCAGAGCTCCTCGATGGATTGCCCCAAAGAGGTAGGCCAGAGCCAGGGGAGGCCTGCAGACCCCAGCACGTGGTGGCAGAGGCCCCACCACGACCCCGCCCCTGGGCCGGGGGGCCAGGAACGTGAGCCTCACATCATAGGCCCATTGCTGGGGGCGGGGACGTGAGTCTCATGTCTCCAGGCCAGTGCAGGGGGCAGGGACGCGAGCCTCATGTCTCTGGGCCAGCACATGGGGCGGGGATGCAGCCTGCTGATCGGTCATTATGTGACAGCGTCCAACCAATTTGCATATTATCCTATTATTAGATAGATTAGCAAGGGCTCTGCGATTATTATAATTTTACAAATGTTAGAATCTGATGTTAGAATAGGACTAACTTGTGGAAAGACATACCACTCTAATAACCAGAAATACATCTAAGGTATCTAAGACATTGTTTTCAAGTTACCATATCCAACTATTAGTTAGAAAACATCAGAATACTTTACACTGAATAAAATAAAACAGACTGCAGGAACCTGCAAGAACCATACAGACACATGATCGAGTATTGCCCTTCCACTTCCCACCACTGGAGTACCCATCTCCTTGCCCTCACCTCTCTGTGTACATAGAGCACAGCAGTTAGGAGAGTAAAGCAGTATTTCTAAAAGGTGTAACTACTGCCATTATGTGTCTTAATTCCTAGGAAATGTATCAATTTTCCTTGAGATAATTATAAAAGAAACTAGAGGCCCGGTGCACGAAATTCGTGCACTGGAAGGGGGTGTGTCCCTCAGCCTGGCCTGCGCCCTCTTGCAACCTGGGACCCCTTGGGGATATAGCAGTGCACCATATAGGAAGAGCCAGAACCAGGGAGGAGCCAGAACCAGGGCGGGGCCCCGCTTGCGCTCATCCTGGCCCATTGCGCCCGCTGCTGCCGCTCAGTAGTGCTGCCACAGAGTTGGGAGAGGCTCCCACTGCTGCAGCTGTGCTCACCAGCCGTGAGCCCGGCTTCTGGCTGAGCGGCACTCCCCCTGTGGAAGTGCACTGACCACCAGGGGGCAGCTCCTGCATTGAGCTTCTGCCCCCTGGTGGTCAGTGCACATAATAGCAACTGGTCAACCGGTCATTCTGGTTGTTCTGGTCATTCCATCGTAACGGTCACTTAGGTTTTTATATATAGATAGATAGATGTGTATATACATTGCACCTCCTTAAAATCTCAGTGATTGTTCTTTTATGTTTTTTTCCCATACATAGGATACTATAGAACTATCTAGATCTATGAAGTTAATGAATACAAGATACCTGCTTGTGTCAAATAATGATGGACTAGTATAGTGATTGGGGTCACTTCTGGAAGCCACACACTATAGAAGTTTCACTCTCTTAAAGTTGAAACGCTGCTGTTTCTATCTCTATGCACAAAATCATTACTAGGTTAAGATTTTCAGAGAGGCCTGTCTGGTGTGACTCAGTGGTTGAGCATTGATTGACCCATGCACTAAGAGGTCGTTCAATTCCTGCTCAGGGCATATGCCAAGTTGCTGGCTCAATCCCCAGCAGGGAGTGTGCAGGAGGCAGCAGATTAATGTTGATGTTTCTCTTCGATGTTTCTCTCCATCTCCCTCTGTCTCTAAAATTAATAAAAACATATTTAACAAATTTTTTAAGAGTGTACAGAATTACAGAAAACATGCTAGGAATAAATCAAGAAGGCTGAAGGAGGGTAAGATTTTGACAAGCAGAGACAAGAACTAGGAATGGACACATCACCAGTTTTGGAAGTCTGCCAGAACCAAGTGCTCCACTCTCATGGGACCACAAGAGATCTGAACACTGGTTCCACTTCCAAGTTCCCACAAAAATGGTAACAAGCCCCTTATAAGTCAGACAGCACTAACTAACACAAGACTGATTGATTTCTGGTATCCCTGGTATAGATCCTCCTACAAGGACCTACAGGTAATACTATTTAGGTGCTCTGGCTCTGCCACTGGGACATGGCATAAAGGTAGGATACCCAAAGCTAGTAAGGTAAAAAGAACATTCCACAATTCCAATAAACAGAGATGTAAGATGCAAAGGCAGATGTTTTTTAATAAGGTGATGAGCGACAGAAGAAAGTAGACATGATGTAGAAATCATTCTTATAAAACATAGAGACTTAAACTCAGCTAAAAGGAGAGGAGAGGGAACATAACACACACACACACACACACACACACACACACACCCTGATCAGTCTTGAGTATGAGGACAATATGGGGAGACAGAGTGTTGGGAGCCAGCACCAAACATGTGCCTGGAAAACTGGGAACATCCAAGTAAAAAACCAGGGGAACAGACAGAGGAGAAGGTGAATTTGCAGAAAGGAAGGTTAACCTCAGAGAGAGAGAACTCAGAAATCCTGACCAAACAGGGAAGAAAAGTGATCCAGAAGGCAGTTTCAGATGACAGGCCGAGCTCACACTTCTGTAAGGCTGTTCCTGGAATGGCATTACAAGGTGAACTGCAGAGATCTTGTGTCCAACCTCTTTGTCTTATTGGTGAAGAAACAGCGTAAGAAATATTCAGTGGATTGCTCAACACGTCGCTAGTGTGTGGAAGAGCCAGGACATGGAATGTGTTCCCTGATTCTGTTAATCACTTACAGCGAAGTGACAGCTAAAATCAGGAGAGTAAAAATGTCTATCAGAGAAGAATGAATATAGAGAAAAGAGGGTTGAAGACAGGAGGGTACCAACATGAGGAGATGAAAAGTCAAAGAGAGCCAGAAAGGGGGCAGCTAAGAAAGTAGAAAGACCTCTCAAGACTAGTGTGCTTCAGAAGCCAGTGAAGAGAGAGCTACGGGACGGAGTAGTTTAATACTGTCCAATGTGCAGCAAAGAGAAGGAAGTGTTAAGAGAGAAATTAATCCAAAGAGAACAGAGGAGAAGCAATAATAAAGTTAAAACCAAAAACCAGTGAAACAGCAACAAAAACACATCCAGGGGTACGAAAAAGGAGGTTTATGGTTGTAATAAAAAATACAGTAATCCTATATAATAAAAGGCTAACATGCAAATTGTCCCCTCCGGAGTTCGATGGACCAGGAGTTCGACCACTCGCTATGACATGTGCTGACCACCAGGGGGCAGCACAGAACGAAGGAAGGCCCCGGCTGGCAGCTGGCAGCTGGGGGAAGGAAGGCTCCGGCCGGCAGCCAAAATGCTCCAATCAGCCCTGATCGCTGGCCAGGCCAAGAGACCCTACCCATGCATGAATTTCGTGCACCAGGCCTCTAGTTAATAAATAATAATACAAGAATAAACTGTGTTTCATGTACACACAACTTAAACCTATTTTTGCCCACCGTGTTATAGAAACACCAACTCGGTTCTTTCGAAAAAATCACGTAACTTACAAACTTCTCTTACAATGGAACAAGAAAGTAAGAGGCGGAGCAAGTATTTTAAGGCTAACACAAAGGGCATCACTGAAAAATGCCACAGATACTAACAAGATGAACCAATAAAATCCATACCAATAACATAAAAACATAGAAACGGATAACTCTAGAAAAGAGAACATATCAAGACTGACTAAAACACAAATAGAAAATCCATAGAGGCCACATTTTTGAAGAAATTATATTAATAAGTAAAATCCCCCACCCCCCACCCCAAATGAAAAGCCTAGACAATTTTCCTCTGTTTGCTTCCAAAAATCTAAGGCAAAGTAATTCCAATCTGTACAGCTTTTCCAGAGTTGAGGGTAGGGGAACACTTCCTAATTCATTTTATAAGGCCAGGAAAACCTTGATACCAAAATTTGACAAAGACAGTATGAAAAAAAAAACAAAAAAAAAAACACAAGCCAGATTTACTCATAAATATATATGGAAATAGCCTAAATAACAATAGCAAAAATAATCTAGCAAGATAAAATATTATAACTAAGATGGACCTATTCCAGGAATGTAAGATTGGTTTGGAGTTAAAAAAAAAATCAATTAATATGATTTACCATTATCTTAAAGGAAAACCCTCAGATAAAATTCAATACCCACTTATGATAAAACTTCCAGGCACAGGAATAGAAAGAAACTCCCTTAATTGGATAAGGAGCAACAAGCACTCCCTTTAAGAGAAGGGCACCCACTCCTGGAAAGCTTAGCCAGCAAAGCAAGGCATGAAAACACAGAAGTTGGAAAAAAGAAACAAAGCTTTCTTCTCAGATGATTTGATTATGTTTGTATATAAATATACTAAGGAATCTAATGATCTATTATTAGAATAAGAGAGTTTAACAGGTTACAGCACACAAAATTTATTTAAAATCAAACTATAGCAAGTCCTATGAGCAAAAAATTGTAAAATTTTACTTAAAAATAATAAAGAAGACATAAATAAATGCTCATCCTATATAATGAGAGGAATATGCTAATTAGCCGTTACACCCTGAAGCGTAATGACCAAGCGCTTCACGGCCAGATCATGGATCAGCAGGAGGGTGGGCCAGCGAGGTATAAGTGGGCTGCGGAGAGCTACAGGAGGAGGCAGGGCAGCAAACTATGAGGAGGGGGAGGGGGGAGGGGAGGAGGGGGAGCTACAGGAGGGTGGGGCAGTGGGTGGAGAGCTACAGGAGGGCGGGGCAGTGGGCGGAGAGCTACAGGAGGGTAGCAGCGACCTACTGGCACATGGATTCGGGCGCAGGGCATACTAGTCTATATATATAAAAGCCTAAGTGACTGGACAACTAGACAATCGGCCAGTAGCTATAATGCGCACTGACCACCAGGGGGCAGACGCTCAATGCAGGAGCTGCCCCCTAGTGGTCAGTGCGCCCGCACAGAAGGAGCACCGCTCAGCTGACAGATGGGCACCAGATGCTGGACTCACCGCTGGCGAGTACAGCTGCAGCAGTGCAAGCCCGAGCAGTGGCGGCAGGCGCAGCGGGGCCAGGATGAGCGGGAGTGGAGCAGTGCCCAGCCTGGGCTCAGGCTCCTCCCTGGCCGCCTGCCGCTTCACACACTACTTCATGCTGTGCGGGATCGATGCAGACAGCAGGCTGGAGCCCAATGAGCTGGTAGTTAAGGCCGGGCTGCAGCAGCACAGAGGTCCACTGATCCCCGCAGGCCAGGCTGAGAGACCCCACCGGTGCACCAGGCCTCTAGTCCTATATAATAAAAGTCTAGCCCTGGCTGGTTTGACTCAGCGGATGGAGCATCGGCCTGCGGACTCATGGGTCCTGGGTTCGATTCTAGTCAAGGGCATGTGCCTGGGTTGCGGGCACATCCCCAGTAGGGGGCATGCAAGAGGCAGCTGAATCAATGTTTCTCTCTCATCAATGTTTCTAACTCACTATCCCTCTCCCTCTCCCTTCCTCTCTGTAAAAAGATCAATAAAATATATTTTTTAAAAAAGTCTAATATGCTAAGTGTCTGGTTGTCCAGTCATCCATTCAACCAATCAAAGAGTAATATGCTAATGATATGCTAAGGCCACTCAACTGCTCACTATAATGTGCACTGACCACCAGGGGGCAGACACTGACCGGTAGGTTAGCTTGCTGCTGGGGTCCGGCCGATCAGGACTGAGCGAGATGGGCCAGACATGCCCTGGAGTCCTCCCGTGGTCCCTCCCCGGCTGGCCAACCTCCCGTGTCCCTCCCCGGCCTCGATCGTGCACCAGTGGAGTCCCACCGCCTGGCCTGTGCACTCTCGCAATCTGGGACCCCTTGGGGGATGTCAGAGAGCTGGTTTCGGCCCGATCCCACAGGCTAGGCTGAGGGACCCCACTGGTGCACGAATTCGTGCACCGGGCCTCTAGTTTATTATAAGACTCAACAGGGTAAAGATATAAGTTCTTCCCAAATTTATCAATGGATTCAAAGCAATTTCATGTCAAACAAGTTATTTCATCTCAAAGCAATTTCATTTCAACAAGTTATTTTCTTTCTCGTTTTTTCTTCTCTTTCTCAGGGTGAGGTGTGTGTATCAAGACAGGAAGACTGGTCACTGAGCAGTGCCAGTTAGGGCCATGTGGGACTAGTACGGGTAAACAAATGGATCAGATAGAGTCAGACACAGCCACACACATCAGGACACGGAAAACATGGTGAGGAGGCCCTGCAGGTCAGACTCGTGCGAAGCAATGGAAAACAAGGCATTCATTTGGGAGGAAAGTGAAATGAGATCAATTCATATCATATCAGAAAGAAAATAGAAAATTTGAGGAAGATTAAAGGCCAGAAATGAAAACTTAAAGTGATATTATATTTTAGTAATCTCTTTAGGATCTAGCTATATCTTAAAAAAAAAGGAAAACAATCATTTTCTAAGTGGCCTCAGACTCTTTTGCTAAAAGCAGGGAAATGAACTTGTTTGTTACAGTGGGTCTCACACTGAGTATCAGAATCACCCACACCACCAAACAGAGTTATTTCAGAGCAAAGAAGCTGGTTGCAGAGAACTGGGTTTAATGGAAAATATCTGTAAATATTCTGTTTTAATAGAGGATCAAAGATGATTTATTCTGAATGGAGACCTATACCCTGAATATATAGAAGGGCAAGGTGCTTCGGAGGCTTTCAATGACATTGAATATCACCTGCTAATTAAACCGGGAACTTGCAGCATGTGACCTCCAACCTCTGTAAGAATCCAGCACACCTGAGACTCTATACTACCTTTGTAATTTTCAATCTACCCCAACAATGACAAATTCGATATATGGCTGTAGGATTATTCAACTCTTTCCTAAATCATTAACTAAAAAAATACATATATATTTTATTGATTTCAGAGAGGAAGGGAAAGGGAGAGAGAGATAGAAACATCAATGATGAGAATCATTGATTGGCTGCCTCCTGCATGCCCCCTACTGGGAAATGAGCCTGAAACCTGGGCATGTGCCCTGATGCCCTGACTGGGAATCGAACCGTGACCTCCTGCTTCATGGGTTGATGCTCAACCACTAAACTATACCAGCCAGGCTCATTAACTTCTTAATAGGATTGGCCATCTTTACAATTCAAAAGAAATTTCTCCTTGCAAATGGATGCTTTTACCTTTACAGGAAATAGCTTTTGATAAACCCATTATTCCCTAGACACAAAACTTATGACTGAAGCATGTATTATTTGCAGTTAGACAATTCTTTTTGCTTATGTGCATTTTCTATTTTTATATAATTATTTGGGTATAAACAACAAAAAGAGAATCAGCATATATAATGTAGGAAAAGGTTCTGCTGTGGGAATAAGCACTACACTCACACGTGTGCGGAGCTCTGGCGTGTGGTGCCACGGCTGTGAAGAGGAGGGCCCCACAGGCCCTGCTCTCAGGAGTCCTGCGACCTGGACCTGGCCATTCATGCATTAAGGAAATACTCACTGAGCGTCTACTATGTGGCAGGCTCTGTTCTACATGCAAGAGACATGACAGAGAAGAGGAGGCAGAAACCACGTCTTCACAGAGCTTACATCCTAGTGAGGGGAAATAGCCAACAAATGGAAAACACTGAACATTAGATGGAAGAAATGTATGGACAATGAGGAAAGGGGACAGGGAGTCTGGTGGGGTACGCAAGCAATGGCTGGTTACGGTCTTATAAAGATACACACAACATGGAAAGTGGGACAACAGACCCATGTAGGGCATGACCACAACACAGAAAGGGGACGTTATGGGGAAGAGAAGGCAATGCCAGGGGAAACTTCCTGAAGGTGACCTCTCACTTGAATCTAACGAGGATGAGATGGAATTAACTAGAGATGGGGGGAGGGAGGGTCAAGCATCTGTACCAGATTCCAAACTAACTACCTGTCATATCAGGTCCTAGGGTTACAAAGATAAACAAGTCATGTTCCCATACCACAAGCTACTCAGTTATATGTGAACGACAGACAAGAAATAAATCACTATAACATGGATTTATTAAGTCTATAAAAAATTCATCTAGGAAAGACAGAGGAGGTGGAACAGACAAGAACAAGGAAGGCACCATCACCAACCTCAAGCACAGCAAGGCCGAATTCATGTCCTAGGAGGAAGGTGGGCAGTGTGTTGAGAGCGCCCACAGGGCCAGGAGGAGGGAGACCGAGTACAAAGGTGGCAGGGGTTGCAGAGGTAGGCCTGAGCCACTCAGGCGAGGGAAATGGAAGCCTAACGGTTCAGATGGACACGCTCTTACCACCCACTGCTCATCTCACTACAAGGCATTCCGACCACGATCACGACCGGGGGCAGCACCACAGCACTGCTGGAGAAGAGGGAGGGTCCGTTCTGATCTTACTTCCTGAGGGAAAATGAGGACAGGGTTGCTACTTTAAAGGTAGATATTATTCAACCCATTAGGATGCCACCAGAAAACAAGGGAAATAACAAGTGCTGAAAGGGCATGGAGAAACTGGAACCCTCGTGCACGGGTTTGTAAACAAAAAATGGTTCCACTGCTGTGAAAAGGAGTTTGGTGGCTCTTCAAAGTTATTACAAGACCCATCAATCCCATTGCTAGGAATACACTCCAAAGAGCTGAAAGCAGGTACTCAAATCCTTGGCCATGAATATTCATAGCAGCTCTATTCATAGTCACAATAATCCAAAAGTAGAAACAACCCAAATGTCCATTGACAGATGACTGGGTAAATAAATTGTGGTATATACATACTATGGAATAGTATTCAGCCATAAAAAGTAATATAAAGTACTGACACATGCTACAACATGGACAAACCCAAAACATGGTACTAAAGTGAAGGAAGCCAGGCACAAAATGTCACATATGTATGGCTCCACTGATCTGAAATATCCAGCACAGGTAAATCCATGGCAACAACACAGATGGTGGTTGCCAGGGGCTGGGAAGGGAACATGGACAGCAACTGACTACTGGCTACAAGGTTTCCTTTGGGGTGATGAAAAATTTTAGAACTATAGAAAACATTTCACAACACCATGAATGTGCCAAATGAAATGTTTACTTTAAATGGTTAATTTTATGTTATGTGCATTAAAAAAAAAAAAATACAAGGAACCTGCAGGCCCAGGACGAATCTGCCAGCATAACTTTCCTGCCCGCAGCAGCCAGCCCTGCCAGTCTCTCTGGCCACTTACCCCCTGCTATTAGCCAAGTCACATGCGATGACCCCTGGGGGAACCATGTGTGAAAATAAAAATCACACTTCCTGAATGAGAGCCCTAGAGAGTCTCGAACATGTTGTTTGTGAAAGGTAATTTTCATCATTCAGAAGGTATATTTTGAATAATACTTTACTACATTTTCGTCAGTAATAGAAATCATATACTCCTACTTCAATTAAACCTATGTAATAAAGAAAAGTACATACACTATTTTTTTTTTTTACAGATTTCTATTTGTCAGTAAATTTAAGTCAGTCAAAGTAAAATTTACCAATATGCCGGGGTTCTTGTTCCAGCATTAAGAAGGGTTGAGGAAATCTGGAGAAGGGGCTGTGTGTAGATTAAATAGTCCAGAGACAAAATATAATTTTGAAAGGCATTTGGGGGTCAGAGGAGCCTAGTTTAAAGGAAACTAAGATCTCCTCATCTCAGGACCCCATGTTTTTTATTAACACAAATTGTCCTCAGGCGAGGCAGAGACATACACTTCAAAGGGTCAGGGTTTCCTTTACAGAGTCCATTGTCAGATTGGGGAGAATTAGCCTACAGCTGTTCAGGTGTTTGGCCAGTAGGAGGCAATAACATGTAGATTAAGATGCCCTGAGCTGTCTGGCAGCAAACAATCAATTTATTTTTTTTTATTTTTTATTTTTTTTCATTAAATCTTTATTGTTCAGATTACATTTGTTCCTCTTTTTTTTCCCCCATAACTCCCCTCCTCCCAGTTCCCGCCCCACCCTCCACCCTCACTCCCCACCCACTGTCCTCATCCATAGGTGCACAATTTTTGTCCAGTCTCTTCCCGCATCTCCCATTCTCCTTTCCCCCCCAAGAATAGTTAGTCCATTCCCTTTCTATGTCCCTGATTCATTATAATCACCAGTTCATTCTGTACATCAGATTATTTATTCACTTGATTCTTAGATTCACTTGTTGATAGATGCATGTTTGTTGTTCACAATTTGTATCTTTACCTTTTTCTTCTTCCTCTTCTTAAAGGATACCGTTCAGCATTTCGTATAATACTGGTTTAGTGGTGATGAACTCCTTTAGCTTTTCCTTATCTGTGAAGCTCTTTATCTGACCTTCAATTCTGAATGATAGCTTTGCTGGATAAAGTAATCTTGGTTGTATGTTCTTGGTATTCAGCACTTTGAATATTTCTTGCCATTCCCTTCTGGCCTGAAAAGTTTCTGTTGAGAAATCAGCTGACAGTCGTATGGGTATTCCCTTGTAGGTAATTGAGTCTCTTTCTCTTGCTGCTTTTAAGATTCTCTCTTTGTCTTTTGCTCTTGGCATTTTAATTATGATGTGTCTTGGTGTGGTCCTCTTTGGATTCCTTTTGTTTGGGGTTCTCTGCGCTTCTTGGACCTGTAAGTCCATTTCTTTCACCAGGTGGGGGAAGTTTTCTGCCATTATTTCTTCAAATAGGTTTTCAATATCTTGCTGTCCCTCATCTTCTGGCACCCCTATAATTCTGATATTTGTACGCTTGAAGCTGTCCCAGAGGCTCCTTACACTATCTTCGTATTTTCGGATTCTTTTTTCATTTTGCTTTTCTGGTTGGGTGTTTTTTGCTTCTTCGCATTTCAAATCTTTGACTTGATTCTTGTGCTCCTCTGGTCTGCTATTGGGTGTCTGTATAATATTCTTTATTTCAGTCCGTGTATGCTTAATTTCTAGTTGGTTCTTTATCATAGCATCGAGGGTCTCATTAGATTTCGTGAGGGTCGTGAGCTCTCATCAAGTTTATGGCAGCTTCTAGCACATTATGCAAGCCCTCAAATTTGCGTTTTTAGCTCTATATCCTCCATTTCTGTCATGTTTTTTGTCTCCGCATTTTTTATGCTTTCTTGGTGCACCCCCTTATGGTCTTTGTGCGCAGTCTTGTTCTAGTTAAGCCTTGATTGTTGTAATTAATACTAGAGGGGATTTGACCACCAGGCCGACTGGCTGTGAGAATCACCTGTGTCTGCCGTGGGAAAACTTCTGTCCTCTGGAGAGGTGCTGATCTAGCCTTTGCCTGAGGCTATCCGGCAAATGGCTCTGTGCATGGCTCTGCGCAGGGGCTTGGGCGGGGCGGGTCGCACGGGATCAACGGGCGGGGCGGAGGGAGCAGTTATGGCTCTGCTTCTCAGAACCCCAGCAACGGCTGCAAACCTCGAAGAGAAAAGCTGCCCTCACGTTCCAACTGATGCCAGACAATCCCGCTTCTCCTATTTGAGTCTGAGTCCCTAGAGACTCGCCCGGATCTGGAGCTCAGAGTCTGAGGCTCCCTCCTGATGGAAAACGAAAACCGCGCCCTCAGCCACCAGCCCCCTTGGCGCGCGCACCACCGCACCTTTATATTTTCCACACTGCGCCTCCTCTGAGCCTCGGTATGCTGTTGTCTTTCCTTCTAGTTGAAGAGTCTCTCCTCACACAGCCTTCCTGTGGTTCTGGGTGATGTCTGTTCCGTCTTTTAGTTGTATTTTGAAGTGGTTGTTTGCGACAGCAGTCTCTGGTGT
>NW_005871327.1:138681-140347 GCF_000147115.1 Myotis lucifugus | reverse complement strand
TGTATAGGGGAGTTATGGCCATTTTCCTCGTGCCTGTCTCTATGTCTCCTTTATTAAGAAAGCCTCAATTCTACATAAAGTTCACAAAAAGACCAAGCAATCCAGGGAGCATAACTTACATAAATTACAGCTAAAAAATATGTTTAAGGAAAACTTGGCCCTCTGTTCATTTTGTGAGTGTGTGCGTATGTATGCACATGTACGGTAAGCGAGTCCTCATAAAAATAGAAGTCTAGGATAATGGAGATCCAGAAGGAGAATCACTTTAAAAGTTCCATGTTCCTACAAAAGCAGGAAGTGTAACCAAAGTGATGCTATGGATCGTCTGCAAGATGAATGAGTATTACTATCTGCTAACACTTTCCACCGCTGTTCTACTGCACACTCCTCACTCCTCAGTAATGGGATGCTTCTAATGTTGGTGTAAGCTCCCTGTAGGCAACTGCCCCATCAGTGAGCCTGACATGTCCTATGAGCGGTTAATGCTTGCTGAATTATTTAAGTCTAGCTGGATGTGAGGTACTATTAAAACAGATTTTTATTAACTTTACTAGAAGCCCGGTGCACAAAATTTGTGCACGGGTAGGGTCCCTAGGCCTGGCCGGCAATCAGGGCCAATTGGGGCCTTCTGGCTGCTGGCTGGGGCCTTCCTTCATTCCGTGCCACCCCCTGGTGGTCAGCGCACATCATAGCAAGCAACAGAACTCTTGGTCTCCCGGTCGAACTCCCGTGGGGACACTTTGCATATTAGCCTTTTATAGAGAGAGATTCTCAACTGTAGAAAAAAATGAATATTGTGACCAAGTCTTTTTCAAATCACTTAAACATGCCCCATAAAGGGAGTATTTCGAGGACCAAGAAAAGCACAGAAAGTCCTTATTCTAAAATTTCTAACATCATAAGAACATTTTCGTTGGTAAAAATTTTTTTACCAAACATTTACTCTGCTGGGTCGTTCTTCTGCCCCCTATCAACTAGTCAAATGCTCCTTCCTCATGTTTACCTTTAGGATATGAGCCAGTTAAATGGTGGCCGTTTCCTGCCTTCTTCAGAAACACAAACAAGTTCCTGAAAAGCTGCAGTAAAACTCCTAATCCTCTGATTTTCCCTGGTGTCAGGGTTCCTAGCTTGCACTATGACCCTTTGTTACCAATCCTGCTTGTACTGTTTATTGGTTGGATGAACTCTCTACTCCCAGATGTCCCCACTGCATTTCCTGATTTCATTTTCCTAACACTACAGGGTCACCCCTAATTGCCTTTGTCCCTAACCCTGCTTAGAGTACATTCTTCTACCTGGAAGCTGACTTATCTGTATCCATTATCTCTATCTTTAGCCTCTTCACTCTCCCATTCCTCTGCCTTTCACCTACCAGTGCTCTGAAATGCAACACACCTTTCTCCTTGGGAATTGATTCCTGAATCATCAGTCCTTTCTTTACCACTCCTCTCCCACTCTCACCTTCCCTTTATTTAATACTAGGGACCCAGTGCACAAATTCATGCACCTTGAAAGGAACTGTGGTCTGCAAGGCTGAGATGGGCACAGGGGCGGGACTTGACCCATCCTCCGTGCCCCCGCCTGGTCCCTCTCGCCGCAGCCCCTGGTCACGTCTGGCAGCAGATCTGCTCCCACCACTGCCACTCCCATGTGCTGACAGCGCTGG
>NW_005871327.1:118830-138571 GCF_000147115.1 Myotis lucifugus | reverse complement strand
GAGAACCCCTGAAGGACAATTGGGGCTGGCAACTGCACACTCAGACCTGCTGACGGCACCAAGCAATCGGGGCCGGTGTTGGGCGCCGGGCACCGGCAGCAGGTGCGAGCGGTGGCTCCAGCGCCAGCAGCAGGTGTGAGCACCAGGCGGGACCGCGGCACGTGGGGAGCAAAGAATTTTCAGTAACCATCAGAGGCTCGCCCCGATGACAGCGACTGGCACCCTGCCTTGGTCTGGTGTCCCCACTCACCTGCTCCACCATCCCACCACGGCCGACACCCACAATGATCCACGCGCATCCCCTGGTGGTCAGGGCACGTCACAGCAATTGGTTGTTCGGTTGTTCCGCCGTTCGGTCTATTTGCATATTAGCCTTTGATTATATAGGATTTTATCCTCCACTTCCTAATGCTAATACTAGTAAGTGCTATGACTAAGCATTGACTGAGCACCTACTCACTTACATGAACACGTCAATTCTATGCAATGGATCATTATTATTTATTTCTCTCTTACAACTATGAAAACTGTGGCACAGGAAGAAATAATCTGCCCAAAGTACACACCTGCCAAGTGAAAGAGCCAGGTTCAGAACTTAAGTGGTTTGGTGTGTGAAAAATTCTAGAACTATATAAAACATAGTTCTCAGCCACTATGCTATGCAGCCTCCCTTATAAGAGTCACCTGAGTTTGTCATGCCCCTCCCTCCACCACTTACTTCTCTATCCACAGCAATTTCTTTCCCTACCACTTACCTAACCCTTTCAAAGGTCCCCATAACTACTAACTCTCAAACCCACCAGTCACATTTTAAGCTTCTGTGCCCTGACTTCTCTGCAGACCTGAATACCCTGAATACTAAGGCCATGAACTCACTGCTGGCTTCACCCTGATCTCTGTGGTACCCTTTCTTGGTCTACCTCAGCACTGTCCAATGGAAATTTCTGTGATGATGGAATGTTTTATGGAGGTGCTAACCAATATGGAAGCCACTAACCACAGGTGGCTACTGAGCACTAGCAGTTTGGTGGGCGTGACTGAATTTTGTGGCCTCCTACTGGTCATTGCAGGCACTGCAGGGCTCCTGTGCTGGGCCCTGCAACCTTGCAGAAGAGCTCTGTCCTTGGTGCTTACTCTGCTCTTCCCAGCAGCCTACCTCCACAGAAGACCACCACAACCTCCGACACAGCCCAGACGTCTTTCCTCGGGAACACCTCTACCTCCAATTGATCATTTCTTCACCTGCAAGCACCACTTCCTTGGCGAATCTCCTCCCACTCAGGCAATCCCTACTCAGAGAACAGACTGCAGGTGCTACCTCCTGCCTGGTCCAGAGGAAAAGGCAGGGATTCATTTTACATCACTCCCTTTCCTCTTTCTTTCCTCCCCCTCCCCCTCAGTCACCCCTCCATGCTCTTTAAACATGTCCTCTAGCTTCCACTGCCACAGTTCTAAGCCAGGATCTATACAGTGGACCTGAGAGATTAATGAAGTCCAGTATTTGTATGTCAAGCAAGAGGTAAAGTATAACATGGCTGGAAAATTCTTTTATACTTTTCAGAAAAATATCACAAAAAAAGCTGCCAAAGCTGCCATCTTAAGGGGGGGGGGGGAGAGTACAGACAATCTCACTCTGTGTGTAAGGCGGCCTTTAAAAATGAAGTGGGTACTATCTTAAAAATTCTAAATGTGTGCTCGGGTTATCTCTTGGTGAAAGGATCAAATGCTCACTCATTCATTTATCAAAAGTATATCAATGCAAATGCCACTCAGTATTCTCATATATTTAATAATTATAGCTTCTGCCCCCGAACACCTAAAAAAAATCCCACATACACCAATGGGCAGGCAGGCAGTGCTGAGAATCTTGGAGAGGCCACACCCCGTGCTGACATCTGCCAGCCCACCAGGAACAGAGTAACCTGTGGTCCCCTATGCTCCCAGGACTCTCCCCACAAGTGCTCCATGAGCTCTGGAACCACCCACTGTTTAACTTCACTCAGAGGAACTCCAAGAAAACTCTGTGTTGGTATTTCACCCCTCAGGCTTATCAGAGCACTTTGGCCAGCACAGAATGTAGTCCACACAGTAGTATGCAATAAACGTAGAAATCAGGATCATAATAAAAGCAAGAGAACATTAGAAATAGTCCTTGGATAGACACAAGTTCGGAGGGAAAACAGTCCTTCTGAGCCTGAAATCTCCACTGCTCCACTGCTGTGATGAGAGCTTCAGTGAAGTTCCTCAGCGAATTTCTGAGGCATCTCCTGAAAACGTAGCGATTCTATCTGGAAATGTCCTACAAGGAGGGCTGGGTGGAGACCTCAGGTCCTTGGTTCCCAGGAAGAAAAGCAGGAGTGCTCACAGGCGCCCTGGGCTTGCATGATCCTTCTCTCACCTGGAGAAAATCATGTCTGACACCAGCACTAATAAATTCCACAGACAGCACATCACTGGCTGCTAGGAACTTCTGGCAATAATAATTTTGGAATGTATGACATAAATATATATTAGGTTGACTTAATAAATTTCTTCGGTCATTTCAGTTGCCAGAAAGATCCTAATGTTATCCTGGGGGAAAATCATCTGAATGAAAAGTGCCCAGGGATGGGATAGGAGAGCCTCACTCTATCCATCATGATTCAGGTGAACAAAGGCTTACATTTCATTCACCACAAAGTTAATGAATCAAAAGGTGAGTCAGTTATTTTAAAACTAGAGGCCTGGTGCACGAAATTCATGCACTCAGGGGGTTCCCTCAGTCTGGCCTGCGCCCTCTTGCAGTCTGGGAGCCCTTGGGGGATGTCCGACTGATGGCATTTGGACATCCTTAGCACTGCTGCAGAGGCAGGAGAGGCTCCCGCCACCACTGCTGTGCGCGCCATCTGTGAGCCTGGCTTCTGGCTGAGTGGTGCTCCCCCTGTGGGAGTGCACTGACACCCAGGGGGCAGCTCCTGCATTGAGCATCTGCCCCCTGGTAGTCAGCGCGTATCATAGTGACCAGTCATTCCATTGTTTGGTCGATTTGCATATTAGCCTTTTATTATATAGGACTAGAGGCCCGGTGCACAAAAATTTGTGCACTCGGGGGGGGGGGGCGTCCCTCAGCCCAGCCTGTGCCCTCTCGCAGTCTGGGACCCCTCGGGGGATGACCACTTGCTGGCTTAGGCCCGCTCCCTGGGGGATTGGGCCTAAGATGGCAATCAGACATCCCTCTGGCAGCCCGGCAGCCCTCGGGGGATGGCCACTTGTCAGCGGGGAGCAGACCTAAACTGCAGTCGGACATCCTTAGCGCTGCTGAGGAGACAGGAGAGGCTCCCACCACCACCGCTGTACTGGCAGCCATCAGCCTGGCTTGTGGCTGAGCACAGCTCCCCATGTGAGAGCGCCCTGACCACCAGAGGGCAGCTCCTGCATTGAGCATCTGCCCCCTGGTGGTCAGTGTGTGTCATAGTGACCAGTCATTCCCAGTCTTTCTGCTGTTAGGGTCAGTTTGCATATTACCCTTTTACTATATAGGATAGAGGCCTGGTGCATGGGTGGGGACCGGCTAGTTTGCCCTGAAGGGTGTCCTGGATCAGGGTGGGGGTCCCGCTTGGGTGCCTGGCCAGCCTGGATGAGGGGCTGATGGCTGTTTGCATCTGGTCGCACCCCCTTCAGGGTGGGGGTCCCCACTGGGGTGCCTGGCCAGTCTGGGTGAGGGGCTGAGGGCTGTTTTCAGGCTGGTGAACGACTGAAGCTCCCAACCTCTCCTTTTTTTCTTTCTTTTTTTTTATTCTGGGATTTATTTACCTTCTATGGCTGTCACTGGAGCTGAGAGCCGGCTCCAGCTCTGAGGCCTGGCTCCAGCTTGAGGCTTCTGCTGCTGAAAGCAGGTATCTGGGGTTTGTTTGGCTTCTATAATTGAAACACTGTTGCAGCTCCAGCTCTGAGACCTCGGCTGGCTGAAAGCAGGTGTCTGGGGTTCGTTTAGCTTCTATAATTGAAACATAGTTGCTTTCGGAGCTGTTGCTTTCGGAGCTCAGAGCCAGGCCGCAGCAGGCGGGGAACCTTGGCTTCCTCCATCACTGGAGCAAGCAAGCCACCTGTTTGCTTCAGCTGTGTCGCTGCCGGCCGCCATCTTGGTTGGCAGTTAATTTGCATATCGCCCTGATTAGCCAATGGGAAGCGTATCGGAGGTACGGTTAATTACCCTATTTGTCTTTTATTAGATAGGATAAGTTTTAATATTTCAAAACAATTAAATATCAAGAAAAGTAACATTTTATATTTAAAATGTAATGTCATTTTTACCTTCATAATAATAATAATCCTATGTAATAAAAGGCTAACATGCAAATTGACCAAACGGTAGAACGACTGGTCACTATGATGCACACTGACCACTAGGGGGCAGATGCTCAACACAGAAGCTGCCCCCTGATGGCCAGTGCACTTCCAATGGGGGAGCGCCACTAAGCCAGAAGCCGGCTCACGGCTGGCGAGAGCAGCGGTAGTGGCGGGAGCCTCTCCTGCCTCCGCAGCAGCACTAAGGATGTCCTACTGCCTGCTTAGGCTTGCAGGCAGTCAGACATCCCCAGAGGGCTCCTGGACTGTGAGAGGGCACAGGCCGGGCTGAGAGATTCTCCCCCCACCCCACCCCCCGCCAGTGCATGAATTTCGTGCATCGGGCCTCTAGTAATAATAATAAGCCAATGGTAAGTTTTCAAAAATAACACTAGTAAGTCGATGGTAGTGTAATGGCCACCCTGAGGAGGACTGGGATGGTCTCATTCTGAGGGTGAGTGAATGATACCGGGGAGGATGTCACAGGACCTCGTGGGAAACCTGGAGGACCTGGAGACCATCAGGGTGGGTTTCTTCCTCCCACCTGAGCTTTCACTGACTTATTTCTTCATGCTGAACATACATTACCCACCACTGAGTTAAAATCACATCCAGCTGCCAAGGGTCGGTTTACCCTCCACTACCTCCAGAGCCTTCCCTAAACCTCCCAGCTAGAAACCACTTCTCCCTACACTGAACTCATGCATACTTCTTAGGAATCTTCTAGTACATTTTCATAAACATGTTTTCCATAAGATAAATTTCTTATGGGGGAGTGACTCTGCCACACATTTCATGTGAAAACAGAGAGAGGGATTCATGAGCCAGTTTCAGTAGGTGCTCCAACTAGAATTTGCAGTTTTATTTTATTGCAGAGAAACCATAAGCAGGTGTAATCCTGCCTTTATTTCCTGGCTGGCTTTGTGCCTCAATTTCCGATTTCTTGTAACAATAATACCTAGCTTGCAGGGCTGGCATTAACTCAAACTGGTCCTAGCTGGTCTGGCTCAGTGGATAGAGCCTCGGCCTGCGGACTAAAGGGCCCTGGGTTCGATTCTGGTCAAGGGCTCGTAACTCAGTTGCAGGCTCGATCCCTGGCCCTGGTGTGGAACATGTGGGAGACAACCAATCGATGTCTCTCTCTTACACTGATGTTTCTCTATGTCTCTCTCCCTCCCTTCCACTCTCTCAAAAAAACAATGGAAAAATATCCTTGGATGAGGATTAACAAAACAAAAAGAATTCAAACTGCAGTCAGATAATGCACACAGTGCCCCGGAGCAGGAGTCCTATGCGTGTTAAAGGTGTTCAGGGCACAGTAGGTCCTGACATGGCTGTTACCGTGCTGGGGTCCCCCCGGATCTGACGCAGTGCAGGGCGCAGTGCCTGCCTCCAGTGCTCTTGTCATTCTGCGAGTTTCTCTTCCCTTGGAACATGCCTCCTCTGCGCAGATGTCCTGCAGGCACTGTGCCCTGCTCTCTTCCCGAGTATCTGAATGGGACCCACTGCCCTGTTTCTCTGTAACCAAGCCCCACACCTAGGCTGGGTGCCAACCCACCTGCACTGCTAGATACCAGTGCTACAAGATAATGAAAGATGGGGCCCAACTGGGACAGATAAACGACAGAGAGGAGGCCACTGCCAACAGTTCAGACAGTCGAATGCGGCCCTTCCGCTCTCAGGAGTGCACAGCAGTCTGCACAGCTGGCCTCAGGGAGTCACTGGAGAGATATGTTAACACATCAGGGAGCCCACTGAGCCCAGGGAGCTCAGTGTCACCTGGAGGGGCAGGTATATTTCAGAGACTGGAAGATTAACAAGGACCCTCAGGTTCAGGACAGTTTAAAATGAAAGCTGTGTAGGGAGGACACTGCCATATTGGTTCAACTCATCAGCTTCAAGTGAAAAGGCTGTGTAGTCAGTGGGGGTGGGAAACAGTTCCCAAGAGTGACTCTCATTCTTACTGTCTCCCAGAGCGAGGCACTTTTATTTTATTATTTTTTAATATTTTTATTTACTTCAGAGAGGAAGTGAAAGGGAGAGAGAGATAGAAAGATCGATTATGAGAAAGAATTATGAGAAAGAATCATTGACCGGCTGCCTCCTGCATGCCCCCAGTGGGGATCAAGCCTGCAACCTGGGCATGTGCCCTTGACCAGAATCAAACCCAGAACCCTTCAGTCCACAGGCCGACGCTCTATCCACTGAGCCAAACCGGCTAGGGCAGTGAGGCACTTTTAAACAGCGGGTCACAGAGGCAAGTCCTTGCTAGTGAAAAACCTGGCTCACTCAGAAACTGGCACTTTCTGTGCTTCCCAGCCTGTAATTCCCTATGTGGTTGAGGACTGTAATTTGTGCCTTGACCAAAAACTGGGGCAATCCCCTGTACTATCACCAGCAGATAGACACAGTCAGATGTCTTCTGAGCCACGCAGAGTTAAATGTGGGCTGTGGAGACCATCTGCCCTGGATGGATAGCTTTCCTCTCTGGGGCCTCAGTATTCTCATTTATAAAGTCACTAGAGGCCCAGTGCACGAATTCGTGCACGGGTGGGGTCCGGCCTGCAGGAGGTTGGCCAGCTGCAGTGTGCATCATAGCGACCAGTCATTCCTGTCACTTGACTTTTATATATATAGATTTTCTCCTGATAGAGGTTTAACCAAGTGTAATTTTTTTAAAATCACCAAATAAAAGGATGTACTAAGAACAGGTGTGTGTTTTTAACTATGTTCAGACACTATCATAACTTTAACATAGTTTCTATTGAATGTGGGTGGGTAAAATTTATTATGTTGTTAACACCTGTAACAAGAGCAACTTTGTACTGAGTGTGTGGCTCGCACTGTGCTTAACACTTCCTCTTTAGTGCTCACAATGACCTCTGAAATATATTATCCCTCTTTTTGGTTGGGTCTCAAAACGATGAGGGAAACTGCCTGACATCACAAAGCTAGTAAGTGGCACATCCATAATTCATACCCAGAACTACAGGGCCCAAAGGACAATGCTCTGAGCTGCTCTGAAGCTTCGCAGACAAACGGCAGCAAAAAGACAAGCCAAGTGCAGGAGAAGTCGGGTATCTGAAGCAAACACACCCGTTTCTGCAGGTACTAAATTACATGTGATGGCTCAACACTCAAATCAGTCTTCATTTACCCATATGAGTCCCGGTTAAATGGAAAACCTCCTCTTTTATCTCTACTAAGTTGAATGAAAAAGCTCAGTCCCAGAGGGTTTCTTACCTGTGCTGCTGTCTCCACTCTCCACGGACGATTTACCGTTTTCTGGCGGGTTGTTCATTCTCGAGTCTGCAATAGATCAGAGGTGAATGAAGTTTAAAAAATTGGGGATGCAGTTAGGGGGACAAAATTGTGGCAGAGGGAAAGGTTAAGAATATTGACTAATGTCACAGCCCTGTAGTTCAAAGAGACTGAGTCAATGCTAAAATGTTGGAAATTGCAATAAAAGTTTAACTGAAAAAATTCAAGATTCCATCAACCTTGAAGTGATCCACAAATAAGGAGTCTTTCTAATAAACTTTAAGATTCTTCTAAGAAAGATAGCAGAAATCTAACCTAAAAAGTAACAATAGATCTGATATGTAAAAGGTGTAAATGCTTTGTAATATGAAGCATAAAATGTTAAAGAAACAAAGCTGGGGAAGCACCTCACCAAGTAAAACATGTTAGTGGCCAATAAAGTTTCTTTTCCCATAAGCAGAGATATTTGTTAATTATGACCAAACAATCCACTGATAATCTTGACAACAGACTGGACAGTAACTCAAAAGAATGGTATACGGCATATCTAAAAAAATATCTCCAAATTTACTCCCTCCCCCAAGAAACTAAGCATTTGTCAAAGTGATATTTGAGTTCACACCTCAATCATAAACCAGTACAAGGAGTTACCACAGGCAAAATAGATACATCTAATAATGTCAAGACTGACTCACCACCGCATATAACCACACCCACTTACGAATTATGCTGCCTTGATACCCCCAAATGAACCCACTTCTGTGCCTCAGATCTTTAGGTTATCTTTTTAATGAAGATGTCACAGTGAAAAGTTTTCATCGAGCAATGTTAGGTTTCCCAAAGACATGCAACAGATGGGACAAGACCAAGTCTGCTTTTCTTCGACTTCTTCAGAAGTGTGAAAACCAAATATACATTAAATTAAATACAGACCTTATTCTACTTCTACAAACTCAAACTTAGGGTATTTATAAATCCAACAAGTTTACTATCAAGCAAGCTCTGCCTTTTCCCCACCAGGTTAAGGACATTTAACTACTGGTTAGTAGAGAATAAACAATTTAACTATATTATATTTGATTTTTTTTTTTACCAGAGAGTCCATTTTGTCATATGCTTAAATATTTAAATAGGAAATCAAACAGATCACTAGAGTCCCAACCACGTTGCCACAGTGGTATTATTTATGTACATGCACAAGGGATGAGAGAGCTTCATACATTTCACTTCCAACCCAGAAGCTGGGGAACAGCCATTCTAACACAGTTTTTTAAACACATGCCTATCTTATGTGCTTATGCAGGTCTTTCATGTCTTTGGTTTGTTTTTCTAAAGTTCAAAGGGCTCAGATTCTTATGTCTTTGGTCATAAATAAGGGTTGTTCTACAACTTCCTTTCCCCCACTGCCCAGAAAAATGTAAATGTCATCCGAAAGCACGCTAAGGTTTGAAAGAAACAGGTGTACAACTCAGTGAACACCAGCTTTCTGAGTGACTTAACAAAAATCTTATGAAAGCCAACAAAGATCACAACAAATGTAATAGAATATGCCATTAAGCATACACACTGCTGAATGCTTCCTTTAGACCATATTTTAAAAGGAAGTGGGGAAAATAATGAACCAGTTAACATTCATTTTAAAAAGATAATTTTCTACCTATCATAACAACAAAGAAGGCATAACTCTTAACAAGTCATGAGCTCAACCTTATACAATTAAAGATTATGTCACAGGTACTCTACGTGAATTTTCTAAGGATTTTCTACTGAATTGTCAGGAACTTCAAAGACATTTAACAAATTACTTCATGCACAAAATAATAAATAAAAATTCTGATTAATGGTACAACTATGGGAAGACTGTTTAAATATTTATTAACTAAAAATAGTTATAATTTCTTATTCTAAAATATAATGCTAAAAATATTTCAAAAAGATATTTTCCTTTCCTTTCTTGAGTTCCCAACTTAGTAAATATAAGCTGAAATAAGTAATTTCCTTTTTGATATTTGGAGTGCTCCCCCCTGGGCACCCTGAGCTGACTGTATAATGAGTCTAATACACACTCTGCAAGTTGCTCTTGATGAATTCTTGACATCGGTTTGCTGGTTCAGCCATTCACATGGTTAACAGTGGCTTTTACGGTCTGTGCAGACATCACTACTACCCTGGGTTTAGGCCAAGCCTTCTGTCTACCTACGAGTTCAAACATTTTCAGAACTATCATTTTATTCTAACCCTGGCAACTGTGAAGGTGATGGGGACAGCCTGGCTTTTTCAAATGGGAAAAATAGCAAACAGGAAAAAGAAATCATTTGCAAAGATTTGTAAGATAAATGAGTCCTGGAGTTCCCGTCATCTGACTCTCCAGGTGACCAGAATAACCCAAAGAGGTTTCCACAATTTTGCACACAAGCAGACAAAGCTCAACACAAAGTATGGCCACCACGAGCATCCACAGTATGTCTAAAAACCAAAGAGACTCAATCTCTTTTAAATCATAGTCACCAAAGACATAATTTATATATTCAAGCCAGAAAGCCCCTCTCCAAAGGCTTGTAGCTCTATAGGGATAACTATAAAAATCTAAAAAAAAAAAAAATTCTAAAAATAGGCTTTCCAATATTTAAGACTGTTTTGTGAAGAAGAGAAGCTAAATTTTTTAAAACAAAAAGGCTAATATTGTCAAAATTTGGAAAGTTCAGTTTCTAAAATCTGGAAATTGACCCACAGCCCAACTACAGTAACCAGGGCAGTCACCCAATCTGTCCTCTTGGGAGCAACTCTGCACTGTGGCTCCACCTGGTTTGCACTAAGTACTTTTGTTTTTTACAAGACATTTCAACTAAGTATGCAAAACATTTTTATTAACATACATATTATTTAGGTACACTTCAGACCTTGTTTCTGATCCAGAGTGTTTTTAGAACTACATGACATGCTCTCAATAGAAAATTTTTTAAAAAAGCAAAAATGTCCTCCATTCAAGTTGAACTCTAAATCCACAATATTTACTGAAAGTCTCCTCTGAACCAGAAGAGCTAGAAGTAGGGAGGGACCTACAGCAAATTCAAGTACTGGTGTTTTGCAAATGCTTCCCCCCCTTCCCTGTTCCACCGGTCTCTCCTCTCCCCCAGCCGGTTGTATAAGTGATTAAGCATTTCTGCATAGCCAACCCCACTCCCACTATTTCCATAGTAAAGCTATAAGAAAGAGCTGTGCTGGTACCCACCTAGAACAAAGTCACTGCAGTCCAGCATTGCTGTGAAATCTTCTAGGTTCAGTCCACAGCAAAGAAACAGGTAACGGATTGGGTGGGGTCAGAAGGTACTACTATTTCTGACAAAACTGAGGGAACTAGAGTGGGAGGTGGAAAGTGGACTGGGGGAGAAGCAGACTACAACTTCAGTTACACCATAGCCATCTTCAACTGAATAAGGAAACTTCAGTTGCTCAGAGGAGTTTTAGTCTCTCCTATCAGCTAGGACTGACATTGTCAAGGCAACTGAAGCATGAAAAGTTCCCCTTTTTGTAATAAAATAGAAACAAAGATTGCAGCTGGCAGTTTCCATAATGAAGCTTAATCAGTATGCGGGTGATTAGGGCCTTATGCAAATCTCTCCTCGTTAGCACAGCAGCCAGCACTTTGAAGTCCATGAACAATTCATTTACAGAATACACTGAGAGCCCTCCCTGCATAATTTAAATCATTGCATAAATATTTATCAGTTCATTTGCATATTAATTGGCAGTGCGTGAAGGGAAAAATTATCTCCTGAGTGCCAGCATAATAATTAGGAGGATAAAATGAGATTTCTTCCAATGGCCTGGCTTCTCGGACCTAACTTGAGATAGTGCCAGGGGAGAAGGGAGGGACAGGAGACAGAGTTCTGTTAAAATGCCACTGAAATGACACGTACAAATTAGAAACAACTCCACAGACTTAAGCACCTTTAATCTTATTCCTGCTGGCAACAATGACTTCAGTAGTAAGAGGATTTGCAAAAACCTTTCTACACAATCCAAATAATCCCAAGGAAACAATTAGCAAGGTAGAAGCAGAACACAGGACCATCAAGATGGTGCTAGCCCACTGATAGGGAAGGTTCCAGATTATTAACATGTGTCCTCAGGGGAAAGTACTGCTCACAAAAGGCAACAGTAAAAACCCAGAAGCAGAGCAGGATGGTAAATCACCTCAAGAGTTGGAAGTCCTGATGCACAATTCTTTTTCTACTCTGACCTGAAGGGCTAGATTAGTGGATCACCACATGATGTGTAACCTTCCCCATCAACCTCAATCAAGAGTGGAAGACAGCCCGGCTGGCATGGCTCAGTGGTTGAGCGTCAACCCATGAACCAAACAACCAGTTTGATTCCCAGTTAGGGCACAGGCCTGGTTGCCGACTCACTCCCCAGTGTGGGGTGTGCAGGAGGCAGTTGACCAATGGTTCTCTCATCATTGAAGTTTCTATCCTCTCTCCCTCTCCCTTCCTCTCTGAAATCAATGATATATATACACTAGAGGCCTGGTGCATGAAATTTGTGCACTGGGGGGGGGGGGGGGGGCGCGGAGTATGTCCCTCAGCCAAGCCTGCACCCTCTCTAATCTGGGACCCCTCTAGGAATGTCCGACTGCCTATTTAGGCCCAATTCCTGTGGGCCTAAACAGGCAGTCAGACATCCCTCTCACAATCCAGGACTGCTGGCTCCCAACCACTCGCCTGCCTGCCTACCTGATTGCCCTTAACTGCTTCTGCCTGCCAGCCTGATCACCCCCTAACCACTCCCCTGCCAACCCGATTGCCCCCAACTGCCCTCCCCTGCAGGCCCGGTCGCCCCTAACTGCCCTCCCCTGCAGGCATGGTCCCCCCAACTGCTCTCCCCTGCAGGCATGGTCCCCCCCAACTGCTCTCCCCTGCAGGCCTGGTCCCCCACAACGGTCCTCCCCTGCAGGCCATCTTGTGGCAGCTATCTTAGACCACATGGGGGTGGCCATCTTGTGTGTTGGAGTGATGGTCATTTTGCATACTTGTGACTAATTAGCATATCAGGGCTAATTAGCATACCCTTCTATTATTTATGTTGGAGCAATGGTCAATTTGCATACTGGTCATGACTAATTAGCATATCCGATCATGACTAGCATATCTGGGCTAATTAGCATATCCCTCTCTTATTATATAGGATATATATACACTGAGTGGTCAGATTATTATGACCACCTGACGTTTGTAGGCAAATTAGCTATAATTTCATGCTGAAGTTGCTAGAGGGCCAGACCATTATAAATAAGGGAAGCGGGTTGTTTACCACAACAGTAGAAGTGATTTTTTTTCTGAAGATATGGGTAAACAATGTGATTTAACAGCCTTTGAATGTGGGATATATATGTATATATGTATATATGTATATATATATACACACACACATACATACATACACACACACACACACACACACACACACACACATACACACACACGAGTGGCCAGATTATTATGACCACCCCATCATTACTTCGTTGGGCCACCTTTTGCCTTCAATACTGCAGCGATTCTTCTTGGCATTGACTCCACGAGATGTTGAAAGGTGATGCGAGGAATCTGACACCATGCCTGATGAATAGCACTGTCCAGTTCTGTGAGATTTGATGGTTGTGGAACCAGCTGCCTGATGGCTCTTTTAACTTCGTCCCACAAATGCTCAATTGGATTGAGATCTGGTGATGGTGGGGGCCACCTAAGCAAGGTAAAGTCTCCCTCACGTTCTTGAAACCACTCCTGCACAATACGAGCACCATGGCATGGCGCATTGTCTTGTTGGAAGAAGCCATCTCCATTGGGATACGCCATCAACATGATAGGATGAACTTGATCAGCAACGATACTTGGGTATGTTGTGCTATTCAGACGTTCCACACGAATGAAAGGGCCCAAATCATGCCAGGAAAACATGCCCCAAACCATAACACTGCCCCCACCAGCTTGAAGGGTTGTACTCATGCATGTGGGGTGCATGCTTTCATGCTGTTTCCGCCAAATTCTCACTCTGCCATCCGCATGATGTAACTGGAAACGTGATTCATCGGACCACATGAATTTTTTCCAATGCTCGACTGTCCAAATCCTTGTGTTCCTGTGCGAATTGGAGACGTTTTATCTTGGTAACTGCAGACAGCAAAAGTGTTTGAACAGGCTTTTGGCTTCCATATCCCATACAATGCAGTGTATGGCTAATTTGCCTACAAACGTCAGGTGGTCATAATAATCTGGCCGCTCAGTGTATATATATGTGTGTGTGATTGTGTGTGTGTGTGTGTGTGTGTGTGTGTGTGTGTGTGTATAAAATCCTACTAAATAATACATCTATAAAATTTAAAATGAATTTACAAGGTAAAACATCAACCCAAACTTTTTAGGTATTATAATGACAACATTGTGTTGGAATCATTCTAGATCAGCCGTGGGCAAACTACGGCCCGCGGGCCAGATCCGGCCCGTTTGAAATGAATAAAACTAAAAAAAAAAAAAAAAAAAACCATACCCTTTTATGTAATGATGTTTTCTTTGAATTTATATTAGTTCACACAAACACTCCATCCATGCTTTTGTTCCGGCCCTCCGGTCCAGTTTAAGAACCCATTGTGGCCCTCGAGTCAAAAAGTTTGCCCACCCCTGTTCTAGATGGTTCAGAAGATTTATAAAAAAAATCGCATGAAGCAGACATTATTTCCCCTTTAAAAGCAAGGACCCCGAGCCACAGAGGGCTGGAGCACTCTACCCAACATCACACTAGCAACGTGGAGTCGGGATTTAACCAGATTTCCTGACATGAAATCTGAGCTCCTGGCACAAGCTGTATATTCAGGGACGTGGCAGACGTGGGGGAAGGCTCGAGTAAGGCCAGGCTAAAATAGCATGTTTCAGTGTGGTCAGGAGACCAACAATTGGTGACAAGGACTTGTGTTTAAAAGTCAAGTGTGCGCAGATACACAGGCACACGCACTGGGTGAGTAGAGTTCCCAGGGGGCATTATCCCGCTACTAACTGCTTTGATTTAGAACCAGTCTTGGAGCACGCCAAGTGTCTGCCTTTTAAAAATATGTCACTTTTACCAATGCTAAGGTTGAAATTGAACTCAACATGAATATGAGAAAATGAAAGACAAGATTTTTATAAAAAAATTTTAAAAAGATTTCCTTGCAAATCAGTAATAGCTAGAAACAAAACCAAGAATCTCTCTCAACTTTCAGATTAGCACTCCATTTATATTGCTAGTTTTTCTGTTTTATAGAATCACAAAGTGCATATGAGGAGAGGGTATGGGGAGAAATCGAACACTGCCCTTTAGTACCTGCGAGACCTAAGTGCCTTCCCTCTTTGAACCTTAATTTTCCCATCTGTAAAATGACGCCATTTCTCTCATGAGGTGGCTGTCAGGATAAGTGTGCTCACGCCTGTCAGGGCAGCTGTGCCAGGGAGACATCAAGGCATGAGGCAGATATGGGACAGCTTTCAAGATCATCAATTTTATTCAATCACAATTCATAACACTGTTGTAAACAAGCAAGACTATAGTATGAAACAGAATATAAAATTCAAATGAGTTTTAAGGCAGAATGTATTGGACTATGTAAGTTCTGCTTGGCAGTTAAAGATGAGTCGCAATGATGAATGTGACTAGAATATAGTAAATGTCATAAATGTTTCCTTCCCTCCTCTTCTACCTTCATAAAATTTTAAATTTATTGTCTGTACTTACGAAATAACTCTGCAACTCACCTCCTACCTCTCTGGGCCATATGTAGTAACACTCCTAAACTACTCGTCTTATGTCTTGGAGCTACAGCCATACAATCACTGCCAACTAAGGAGTGTTTGCTGAAAGGTACCATGCAGGGCAGGACCTCAGTAGGGTAATGAGCCTAGGGTCCCACAAGGGGGGAGGAGAGAGGGTCTCTGCACAGCAGGGGGCCTACTGCTCACTGAAGGTCAGTATTCAGAGAGGGACCCCATCCCCTCTACTGCAAAACTTCCCATCTTCACTCCAGGAAGAGGGAGAGGGCAAGAGAAGGAGGCAGCCCTGAGATGCAGCTATCCAGGGTGACAAGAAGACTCACCATTTTAATGAGAAGGGGAATAAAACTCCCTTTCTGCCATCCTTGATCTAGGTACCTGCACATTCTAGAGGGCAGCTTTCAATTCCACAAGACTGTCCAGGTCTCTCTAGATGGATTGAGGGAGGATGGCTACCATCTCTCCCCTGCACTCCCCCAACCATGGCACGGTCAGACCTAAAGCAAGGGAACAGAGAGCTTTACTCATAGTCTCAAATGTCCACTACATTTGGTCCTGTCTGAAATACAGTAAAATGTAACCCAAAAAAGACAACCTTAAAAAAAAATTCCAGATTTCCGGGAGGTTGTGGGATTGTCAGTCATTCACATTTTAGCCTGAATTAATCCAACTCAATTGCTTTCACTTTATATCTAGTTTAGGAGTCCATATGTGATGTGATAGTTGTTTCCATTGGGAAAGAGGGCAATAAATACTCTTATAACCTTACTAGAGGCCTGATGCACAAAATTCGTGCAAGAGTAGGCCTTCCTTCCCCCAGCTGTCGGCACCAGCTTCCCTCTGGCACCCGGGATCTGGCTTCCCTCAGGCCATTGGTAGGCACCTGGGACCCGGGCTTCCCTCACAGCCCTGGCTTCATGTGGAAGGTCATCCGGAAGGACAGGACTTCCAGTCTAATTAGCATATTATGCTTTTATTACTATAGATTTTATAAAAAGTAAATTGAGGCCTAAATAATGCCTTAGGTCAACTTAAAATAAATACCATAAAAGCACTATGTACATCATAACTATTTAATTTTAATGCAAAGTTCATAAATATACATTCATTCATCAATTTTTTATGTCAGACCAAAACCTTTGCTTTCAGTTGAGTTTCCTCTTCTTCCTTGGATGACAATTATATCATTAATACATACCCTAATCTTTCCAGTTTCAATGTATTTAGCTTTGTTTTTCAGGCTTTTCCATCCTCACATTTTACACTGTACATAATATGTATAGAATAAATACAAAGAACTCAAGGAAAGTCTCAGGAAACAATGCTACTTCTTGGATGTAATGCACTGATAACATTTATTTTCTTTAACTGCTGTTTTCAACCTACTTAATTGACCCCATGACCCACATACTGAAAAACTGCTTTAAAAATAAGACAGGAACTTAAGACATGTGAAGCTTTCTGAGTGCAGAATCTTTTCCATTCTTTTCTTTTAGAATAATCAATCCCTAATACCATACAGCTCTCCTATTCAAGTCTAATTCAACAGCATTTTTAGTAATGACCCTTTGTCACATCTTTTCAAGGCATTCAAGTTAAAGTTTTCACAAAAGCATCATTTTTCTTTTCCTTGGTTTATATAATAATTATTTAAATTGTATAATTAAAGTAAGTAGTACAACAGACTTGGGGCACAAGTAAGTCAACAACTCTTGGTCACCATACCACCCACTAGTGGAGGCAGCTCTGCACAGACCACTAAAGAGGAGCACTCAGCATGCTGTGGGGCAAACACAGAGCGAAGTCAGTGGCTCTACTCTGTCATTTAAATGGAGGTTTGTAGGGAAAGCCACCCCACTAAGAGACAGCTAGTATTAAGTGGCGTGTGCTTTGGATCCCTTCTGTGGACTGTGCTACCTTGTATCTCTGCAGCCTGTGCACAGCTCACTGACTGCTCCATCTGACACTGGCATCCAGTAAACACATCATCATTACAGAATCCAACCCTGACATTTCTCAGTGGGGAAAGTATGACTGTCGCATAGCTCTACTGAAGTTTTAGCAGTGGCTAGGAATACTGAACATTTTTTTATATACCTACTTGCCATCCATAAATCTTCTTCAGTGGCGTGTCTATTTCTTCCTTTTGGATTTTTCTAAAAATCTCTATTTTCTAATGGGCTGTTTGAGTTCTTTATATATTGTACAGATAAACGTCCTTTATCAGGTATGTGCCTTGCAAATAATTTCTGCCAGTGTGAGCTTGTGTTTTGATTCTCTTCACAGAATTTTGATAAAGTCTAATTACTCAATTTTCAATTTTATAAACCCAGTTTCACTGTCGTGTTTAAAATCTGTTCACCAAGCCTCACATCCTGAAGATGTCTTCTCTGTCTTTTCCCTAATGTGCGGGGTCTAGGTTAGGGTTTTATTTTTAAATCTTCTGTCAGAAAGACTACCCTTCCTCCGCTGAATGTCTTTTATTCCTTTGTCACAAATCAGCGGGCTGTACTTGTTTGGGTCTATTTCTAGGTCTTCTATTTGGTTCTACCGATCATAGTGCCAATCACACCACCAAACTCCCAGGCTTGATTCCTGCAGCTATTTCTAAGTTTTGAAATTAGAGAGACTGATTCCTCCCATTTTATTCTTCTTTTTCGAAAATGTGTTAGCTATTCTAGTTCCTTTGCATTCCTATATAAATTTTAGAACCTTATCTATTAAAAAGCTTGTGGGGATTTTGATAGGAATTGCCTTACACCTGCATATCTATTTGGGGAGAATTGATACTTCCTATGTTGAGTGTTCTAATCCATAGATACAGTATGTCTCTCCACTTCTCTATATACAGTATTCCTTGATTTCTTCCATCAGCTTTTGTCGTTTTCAGTATACAAGTCCTGAACATGTTCTGTTGGATTTAAAACTAAGTTCATTTCTTCAGCCATTTTTTTATGGGTAGGTCAGCTGGTGACAAAATTGTTTCATCTCAGAATGTCTTGATTTCCTCTTCATTCCTGAAGGACATTTTTGCTGGAAATAGAATTGGGGATTTTGAGCTCTTTCTGCACTTGAAAAATGTCAGGGCAATGCCTCCATGGTTTCTGATAAGAAATCTATCTCTGAAATTGTTTTCCCCATAGGCAAGGTGTCATTTCTTTCACTATTTTCCAGATTTTTCCTTAAGGTTGGAAACTCAGTTAATTTTAAGTAAAATTTACCCAACATAAGACAATCATAGAAAATGAACTTTAAGTGTGGTATTATAGGTATGTTGTCATGTTCTGTTAAAACTACCACTTTTGGCCCAGCTAATGTGGCTTAGTGGTTGAGTGTCAACCCATGAACCAAGAGGTCCCTGGTTCGATTCCCCATCAGGGTACATACCCCAGTTTCGATCCCCCATGGGGGGCGTGCAGGAGGCAGCCGATAAATGTGTCTCTCTCATCGATGTTTCTCTCTCTCTATCCTTGTCCCTTCCTCTTTACATTGGTTGCTACATTGTTATTAATAGAGAAAATACTGAATGTAAAATAAATAAAACCTTTGTCTTCTCTGTTCCCACATTAATATTTTAAGTTAAGCAAAAGGAAAATCCATATGAACTGTCCTTTGGTCTGTTTTATTCTCTTAGGCATGTTGCAGTACTTTAAAAGAGAAGAATTTTTAAAAGGCACTCTAGGAGTCAAAATATGTAGATTTTGATCTAGATGCTGATCTCATTTCTGGCTAGCTGACCCTCCTCCATAAGCAAGTTACTTGACCTCTCTGATCTTCACCTAGGTCAATTTGTATGATGACTAGATTAATCTTATAAGACTATTATTTACAAAGTACTTCAATTAAACTACCATATAGAGATTATTGCTAAAGTTATATTATCACAGAACAAACCCTATTAGCATTAATTTCAAAAATTTGTTCTAAAGAAGCTAGAGCCTAATCTAAGTACAAGGGCCAATCTGAACTGTTCTCCATTGCTGGCTAGGGCACAGGCATTCCAAGCATCACGCCATCACAGCAATTCATATCAAATCAAACAAATTTCAAGGAAACCAAGATGGCGGCATAGGTAAACACTGGAAATTGCTGCCTCGCACAACCACTTCAAAAATACAACTAAATGACAAAACGGACATCATCCAGAACCACAGGAAGGCTGGCTGAGTGGAAATGCTACAACTAGAAGGGAAAGAGAAAAGCACTGAGACTCAGAGGAGGTGCCGTGCAGAAGTAAAAGTGCAGAGGTACAGAGGCTCACGCCGAAAGGTCTGGCAGCTTAAGTGCGCGTTTGTCTTTTTCAATCGGGAGGGAATTCTCAAGCTCCCGAACTGGTCTGAACTCCAGTTCCGGGG
>NW_005871327.1:107504-118692 GCF_000147115.1 Myotis lucifugus | reverse complement strand
GACACTGAGACTCGGGGCCTCTAAGGGTAGGACTGGGGAGCAGCCATAGCTGCTTGCTCCGCCCTGTTGATCCCCTGAGACCCCACCCCACCCAAGCTGTGCACAGAGGCTTTTGCATATGAAAGGCCTGGCCCTTTGCAACCTGAAAATTACCTAACAAACTGCAGCTGAATCAGAGAGACCCAGAACTTCCAAAAGAAGGTCCAAGGCCCCACAGCAGCTTTCATTGCTTCACAGCTGGGCCTCATCTAGGCACCTCCAAACCCCAAACAAAGAGGAATCTCTCCATAGCTCCTGCTGGGTAGCCTCAGGCAGAGACTAAATTAGCACCTCCTTAGAGATCCAAGAGCCAGTGTACCTAGGGGTTAGAGTGGGACCATCCAGATTACAACTCCTCAGATCCATAAGAGACACATTCAGGGGGCAGACTCAGTGAGCACCAAAGCCCCACTGAAGCCCTAACCGGTTTGGCTCAGCAGATAGAGCATAGGCCTGCGGACTCAAGGGTCCCAGGTTCGATTCCGGTCAAGGGCATGTACCTTGGTTGCGGGCACATCCCCAGTAGGGGGCGTGCAAGAGGCAGCTGATCGATGTTTCTAACTCTCTATCCCTCTCCCCTCTTCTCTGTGAAAAATCAATAAAATATATTTAAAAAAAAAAAAAAAAGCCCCACTGAAGCAAGTCTTGCCCCAGAAGAGTGTCTCCAGCTCAGAAGTTCTCCCACTGCAAACACAGCTGATTCTCACAGCCAATTGGCCTGGAGGTCAATTCCTCCCAGTGATACCTACAACAATCAAGACTTAACTACAAGACTGTGCACAAAGCCCACAAACGGGTGCACCAAGAGTGTCCACCTCAGGTAATTGGGGAGGCTGAGACACTGGGGCCCTGTAGGACACCTAACACAGAAAGCCACTCTATCAACACAGGGAAGCATAAAAAATGCAGAGACAAAGAAACAAGTCACAAATGACAGAAATGGAGGAAAGCAAACTACTGGATATAGAGTTCAAAACCACACTTTTAAGGTTTTTCAAGAATTTTCTAGAAACTGCTGATAAATTTAGTGAGCCCCTCAAGAAATCTAGTGAGACCACCGATAAATTTAGTGAGACCCTCAAGAAATCTAGTGAGACCCCTCGAGGTTATGAAAAAGGACCAACTAGAAATTAAGCATACACGGACTGAAATAAAGGATATTATGCAGAGTTCCAACAGCAGACTAGAGGATTGCAAGAATCAAGTCAAAGATTTGAAGTACAAAGAAGCAAAAATCAGCCATCTGGAAAAACAAAAAGAAAAAAGAATCCAAAAATATGAAGATAGTGTAAGGAGCCTCTGGGACAACTTCAAGCGTACCAACATCCGAATTATGGGGGTGCCAGAAGAAGAGAGAGACCAAGATATTGAAAACCTATTTGAAGAAATAATGACAGAAAACTTCCCCTACCTGGTGAAAGAAATAGACTTACAAGTCCAGGAAGCGCAGAGTACCCCAAACAAAAGGAATCCAAAGAGGACCACATCAAGACACATCATAATTAAAATGCCAAGAGCAAAAGACAAAGAGAGAATCTTAAAAGCAGCAAGAGAAAAACAATCAATTACCTACAAGGGAGTACCCATAGGACTGTCAGCTGATTTCTCAACAGAAACTATGCAGGCCAGAAGGGAGTGGCAAGAAATATCCAAAGTGATGAATAGCGAGAACCTACAACCTAGATTACTTTATCCAGCAAAGCTATCATTCAGAATTGAAGGTCAGATAAAGAGCTTCACAGATAAGAAAAAGCTAAAGGAGTTCATCACCACCAAACCAGTATTATATGAAATGCTGAAAGGTATCCTTTAAGAAGAGGAACAAGAAGAAAAAGGTAAAGATACAAATTATGAACAATAAATACACATCTATCAACAAGTGAATCTAAAAATCAAGTGAATAAATAATCTGATGAACAGAATAAACCGGTGAATATAATAGAATCAGGGGCATAGAAAGGGAGTGGACTGACTATTCTCGGGGGGGGGGGGGCGGGGCAGGGAAAGGGGTGTGGGGGGTTGTGGGAAAGGAGATGGACAAAAATTGTACACCTATGGATGAGAACAGTGGGTGGCAGGGGTAAGGGCAGAGGGTGGGGTGGGAACCGGGTGGAGGGGAGCTATGGGGGGGAAAAAGAGGAACAACTGTAATAATCTGAACAATAAAGATTTAATTTAAAAAAAATCAAACAAATTTCAGAGTTACAAATGAAATAGATATATATTTGGAAAGTCATTTTATAGTCATCCCACAGAATTAAAGGCAATCATCATAACACCTGGATTTATCAGAGGCTGCGAAATTAGCAGAAAATATTTACCAGGTGTAGAAAGACTATACTCTTTCTTTGAACTGATTCATTGAAAACAGAGTAGTTTAGTAACTAAGAAGGCAGGAGAGTTCTTACTTTCACAGTCTATGAATACAAAAAGAGAAAAAGGCAAGACTGAGTAAGCTGTATGAAAAACATAGCACTTTGAGGGGGAACAATCACACACGTGGGGAACACAGATTGACTGCCCACCAAGGTATAGTTTGCTGCCCTGGGCAGGCCCCTCTCTTGTGCCCACTTCCTCGTCTACTACACAGGGACCAGCAGCTGTCCCTACTGTGGGAACACACAGGCCAATTAGAAAGTTCCTGGAACATGCATCATAAGGTGTTACTTTTTCATGAAGCTGGATAAAACAGCCTACTTACTATTTTCTTTAAAGGGTACATTTCACTAACACACACACATCCAACATGAACTTCTCTCCAATTTACAAGTATCTACTTCAATTAGCTTTGAGTATATACAAAGATAATACAGACAGATGAATATAGGTTGCTATCATTGTAAAGTGTTCTGAGAAAAGATACAAGATCACATTTTTGTCTTAGAAAATGAGGAAGATCAACACTTGGCACCCAGGTGTGGAAATTCGTTCACCGTCACTGGTTGACCACCATCCTCTTTGCCACAAGGCCTCCAAATTCTGTAGAGTTCTCCAGTAGAGAGTTCAGCAGCCTTAACCAAGGAGGAGTTGGTACCTGCACTGACTCTGGCCTGCCCTATACCTGTACTTCACAGCTATGTTTGAATTTCTGTAACAGTTGGTGTAACTGGTATAAATTAGTGAACAGACTGAGTAGTGTAACTAATTAATGAAAACCACCTATGTTTTATATTACTGTCTTCAGTGCTCATGTAACTAGCCCATATAATTTTTCCTTATATATTTGTGATGTTTCTATTTCATAAAACTCTGAATCAAGAGCTTAAATTCAATAGTGCAAACAAAAATAAAAAATGTAAATAGCTCAAACTGCCTTCTTAAAAAAGAGTTATTTTTGTGAGAGAAGGGGATCATACTAGCTTATAATGAAAGTAAAGTTTAACATAAAATTCTGCCACAATTCTCCAACAGTGGTCCAAAACTTACTAAGACACTTTACTGCAGTATACTACTGAAAACAAAGAAACAGAATTCTTTCTCTTGGAAAAAAAAAAAAAGTCTGATTTGTATGTACTTTAAGTTCTTTAAGGAATTTTTTTAAAGCATTAAATTGTAAGAGGATTTCCCTAAAACAAAATGAAAAACACCTGAGACAAATAAATACACAAAACAAATAGAAACTTCAGCACTCCCCACCCCAAACTCTCCAGAGCAGAAACTGTAACAAGGAAAACCCGCCCTCCCTTTCTTTCCCCTTAACAACAACATGATGGTTACAAACTGACAAACCCTTCCTGGCTATCCATTGGCTCATCTACAGGCCTTTCATTCTTTTGAAATCTCCCCAATTTAAATAAGCCAGGTATGGTCCTTATAACAGTAATCCTGCTAGACCTACTGATTATGCACAGAAACGCGCTCGGCCAGCAACAGCAAAGAGGTTGTGCTGGCCTCAGAAAAAGCTTCAGTACTCATTGAGTGAAATAATAATTATTCTTATAAAGAACAAATACAAAAAAAAAATCCCATCTTTGCTGGAATCATCAAGCAAAATAATGCAAAGTATTTTCCCCTACCCACACGTGCCTTTGTCAAGTGACAGTAATAATGTGTCTGTGAAAAGTTACAAGATACCAATTACCAAACAATAACCATTATTTTACTAAAGCAATATAATACTTTCAGAGTGTACTCCCTGTGGGTCCTTTAATGTTATAACCAACCTCCAGAGAAAGAGAGATGGAAGCAATATAAAAATCTAATTTAAATAGTAGTTAATATGGTGCATCTTTTCCTTATATAAACTGAATAGGACCGCTGGTTGATTTTACTGAAAGTTAATTTTTTTTGCAGCAGTGATTCTCAAGGGGCAGTACCTAAATCCGCATCAGCAACATCACCTGGGAATTTATCACATTCTCAGGCTCCACCCCAGACCAACGGGATCAGAAACTGCATGGGAAGCCCCAAAATCTGTGTTTGCACCAACCCTGCAGAAGCTGCTGCCACATGCTGAACCAAGATTTACAGTGTCTGAAATGTGAAAGAGAAAACGCAATGCTTTCTCTCACTCCTTGGAACTAAGTGAGGCATAGGAACAAAACAACGTGTAAAGAACTCAATGGTCTCCGAATGGAGTCTGCTGGCCAGTATCTCATGGTCTACAAGACACCAGAGGTCAGCAGTTGGTCATGTCTTTCCCACACACAATAAGCACAGAGAGAATCCCTGTCCCTTCATGATGACTTAAAGGAGAGCAGAGTCCCTGCACATAAGACACTCAATCCACTACCACTCATAACCCACTTCCAATCACCAAGGCCTTCAGACAGGAGGCAGCAAACCTAACCATCTATTCCTTTATAATGAGAAAATAATAATTTTCCAAGATGTACTAGGTATATGAGGGATAATCTGTAGTGTGAGTCATAAATTTTAACATTCCTTACTAAGAACTACTAATAAGAACTAAAAAAAAAAAAAAATACAAGTATTCAGTTCTTCCTCAGTATCCAACCTTTCAATGCTGCCTTCATATTACAAGACACACTTTTCATTTCCCTGTAACTTCAGTACACCCTGTCACAACTGCTTCCCTATTTCCTTTAAGACATGGGTAGCACTTCAAAGAATAGCTAAACTAGTGACATTTAAGTGACCAGAGACAAGCAGAGATCTAATGGGGAAAAAACACTGGGTAAATCAACTATACTATATGCTATTACAATTCATGAATTCAAGGCCACTGAGTAGTTTTCTGCAGCTCAAAATTAAAAAATGAATTGCTAAATACCTTCAGTATTACACTTACAAAATGTACTTTTAAAACTATATTGTAAGTTAATCAAAGACGTCACAATTTTTTAAAAAAAAATCCATTAAATTCAAAGGAAGTGTTTGTTTACTTATTCCCAGGATTATTTCATAATCTGTTTTATGATAAAACTAGAGGGCCCTAACCAGTTTGGCTCAGCGAATAGAGCATCTGCCTGCGGACTCAAGGGTCCCAGGTTCGATTCCGGTCAAGGACATGTACCTTGGTTGTGGGCACATCCCCATTGGGGAGTGTGCAGGAGGCAGCTGATCGATGTTTCTCTCTCATCGATGTTTCTAACTCTCTATTCCTCTCCCTTTCTCTCTGTAAAAAATCAATAAAATATATTAAAAAAACAAAACAAAAAAACTAGAGGCCCAGTGCACAAAATTTGTGCAGGGGGAGGGGAGGCCGTCGCCTCAGCCTGGCCTGCAATGACACTTGCCTCATTGCCGGAGCGACGACGCAAGCATTTCCCCCCACCCAGCCTCCCTCCCCCGCCCCCCCCGCCCCCCCCGCGCTCTGTGCCTGCTGCCCAGAGGCCCTCTGCGGCCGGGGTGGAACTCTCACGCTGCCCGCTCTCAGCGGCTGCTCCCCCAGGACTGGGGGACTCCAGCGGGGCTGAGAGAACTGGGTGCCGCCATCTTGTGGCTATGGGCACCACCATATTTGTGATGGAGTGACTGTTAATTTGCATATTACCCTTTTATTAGATAGGATACATGATAAAACTTTACTCAAAGGCCAGATTCTTGACCTTATATACAAGGCAAAATACAGAAAATAACATAGATTTGAATTTTCTTCTTCTTGTCATTTTCTTTTCTTAAAATACTAGAGACCCGGCCTGCACCCTCTTGCAATCCGGGACCCCGTGGGTAGGGTCCCTAGGCCTGGCCAGGGATCAGGGCCTATCGGGGCTTTCCTTCCCCTGGCTGCTAGCAGCTGGCCCTGCCCCTGCTGCTGCCACTGCTTGCCATCTGTGTGGAGCTGCCACCCTTCCCCCGCCACCAGTGGCCTCTTTCTGTGGGTGAGAGGCATGGGGTGCAATCGCTTGGCTGGCCTGGGCCTCCCTCTGTGGGACAATCAATCGTGGGGTCCCCAAATCGATCGCCCTGTAGAGGGAGGCTCCACCCACCTGCTGCAGCGCCACTGGCCGGGTAGCCTGGGCCTCCCTCTGCGGGGCGATCGTGGGGCGATGGCGCACCCCCCCCCCCACCCGACCCACATCACACCCGCCTTGGCTGGCCTGGAGCCAGTGTGTGTCATAGTGTGGTCGTTGGGACGGTCGTTCTGCTGTTCAGTCGTTCAGTCGATTTGCATATTACACTTTTATTATTATAGATGTGTGAATTTTAGAGGTGTTTTTACTTAAATGTTAAGGGGTGTTTTTGCTTAGAGTAAATTCAAATCTCAATTTCTAAGCTTAATATATTTCCAGTAATTATTCTTCTGGAAAAAGAAATACTTGAGAAACAAATCCCACAGTCATCACTCCTGTCTCATTCTACATCAGAGCAGCAATGCTGGATAAACTGAAGTCGGAAAATTCTGACTCACAGGCTCCTCTCTTTCTCTGTATGTTAAATGTTGGTGGCCCTTCGGGACCATCCTCAATCCACTTCTCACTGTAACACTGATTTCAGAGCACTGTCTTTGTGTCACTCCTGGGCCTGACTGATCCAAAATGCTAATTCTTGACCCTCATGCTTGACTGCACTACAAACTCACAGTGCATGCTGGCTGCCGTTCCCACTCTTCCCACTTGGAGAAGGGCAATGGCATTTAGCCAACGACCTCAGCTCAGGGGAAAGACCTCAATGTTCTGAATTCAGCATTTTTACTCAATTCTGCCACTAACACCAAGGACAGAGCTCCTGGGCCTTTCTGGGTAGTTGTTCTCACGTTGCATAAAGAACGGTGAGTGGTTACTCTCCTTTCTCTGGACATGAACAGGAAGCGTATTTCCCTGGTTGCTGGCAGCTGTTTTCCAACCATGAGGAAAAGAATCTGAGGGCAAAGCAACATATGGAGCTCAGTCCTGTCTCTGACGCTCCGGTCTCTCAATCACGTGAGCCACTTTGATTCCCTTGTGTTTCAGCCAGTCTCAGTTTCTACTACCTGAAGCTGAAAGCAACCCACCAATAACAAATATGCAAATTACTAAGAGTTACTAATTTGATGTGTAAAGTAAAATTAGAGTTTTCAGACTACACTAAGGATTTGTTTTCTGCTAAAAAGTGTGGCTGTCACATAATGTTTGGCAACTTTGCAAAACTCCTATTATATGTGCACATCTCGGATGTGGTCTTTTGATTTGTACATGATGGTGTTAAGTTATGGATTTCAGTCTCAATTCTATTCTTTCTGCACATCTATTTAGCTCTTATAATTTTCTACACCATCATAAAACCAAAATGATTCCACAAGATGTCGGGCCAGCTAAGCCACCGCGTTAATACACTCTCGGCACCGAACGCACCATGGGAACCCCCACCATGCTCCTATGGGCCTTTCAGCCCTGGCAGTTTCTGCTCCTTCAACCCAAGATGCTTCTGCCCAGGTGGCTTCTTCTGGCTGTTCAAGTCTCTGTCTGAATGTCATCTCCTCAGCAAGACCTTCCCCAACTATTGGTCTAAAAAGCATCTCCCTTCTCAAGTTACAATCATGTCACCCTACTTGGTTCTCTCAGTTCTTCTCATTTTAAAACGTGTTTACTTGCCCCACCTATCAGTCCTATTCATTACGGCAACCTTAGTGCTTGCAGAACCTGACAAGTGCTCAAAACTATGTGTTGAATGAATGAATGATGGCTAAAGAGTCAATAAGTATTAGATCAGGGACATCGGTGTTAAGGCTACAATAAAACTCCTCAAAAGAAACTATTTCCAAAAGAGGAATATGTACTGAGAGCGCACATCTATTGATTTTGAATAAAGGCAGCCCCAGTAACAAAATCCTACTATACTCCTGATAGCATATCTAAATTTCAGCAGTAAAAATATGTTTTTGATTAGCAAATACTTCTTTAATAAAGTCAGGGCCATAAGGGAGAAAGAGTGGCTTCTGATTTGTGGTGTTCTTGGCCATTTAATTAATACTAATCTCCATTTTATTCATTCTCTTTATGTTTCTCCTAGATTAGCATGGGTTCTCAGAAATGATAAATTTAGAACTGTCTTCTAGTTAATTGATGTGAAATCTGAGAACATTATGAGCAGAAATTCCAGATTCCCACTATAAATCCAGACTGATATTTAGGATCTTGGTAAATGGCGGTAAACTCAGTTAATAAATAAGTTAAAACTTGCTCAGCAGCCTATAAATAGACACAAATCTTTTAAGAAACTCAGCCATTCCAAATCACATCCCAGGTACTGACTGTGCCTCTGAACTCCGCAAAGTAAGACGAATCCTGCTGGGAGTCCTTCTGAGATTCCAGCTTCTCTTTGAAAAATCCTGAGTAGGAAGTCAATTCCTCTATTTGCCGTGGTTGAACAAGAAAGCATATTATTTCAGGAAACTGATGAATCATCTATGTGTTAGTCAAGCATTTACTATGTGCCAAGGTGTTAAAACGGGCGTGTAGAGTTTACTTAGATTTACCCACGTTACCAATCCCTTTGCTCACCATTCTCTCTTCCATCCTCAGTCTTTCCTCTTGAGTTCAAGATCCTTTCATAAGGACAGCCTCTAAAATTTTCTTTAGCTTAGGTATGATGGGAGCCAATTCCGTTTTTTATTTGTGAAAAAATGCACTTCATCTTTATTCTTAAATAAAAGTTTATCTGGGAAAAAATGTTTAAGCTGATCATTATTATTTCTCAGCATTTAATAAGCTTGCTATCTGTAGGCTTCCATTGTTACTGAGTACAGGGAAATGGGGCTTCGTTATGAGCAATTGTCTATTCCTTCTGTTTCCTTATTAAGACATTCTTCATGTTTTATTTTCTTAAGTGTCATATAATACATCTAGGGGTAGAATTTTTATCTATCCAGCGTGGGGTTTCATTGTGTTTCCTGAAGCTGAGAACTCCAGCCTTTTGTCAATTCTAGAAAATTCTCAGCCAGTATGTATTTAAATTGATAATAGCTAAGAACTGTATTCTCGCTGGAAGTCCAATTAGATTCATTTTAAACCTTCTCATTCTATCCTTGATATCTCCCAACTTCTCTTCCACATTTTATCTTTCATCTATAACCTATAACTAATTTATAACTGCTGCTACATCTAGTTCATTTCCTGAGCCTTGTCATCAATCCATTCTTCAAAAAGAGTCCAACCTACTACTTCACTTGTTCACTGAGTTTCTATAATTCAGTGACTATTTCCTTCCTTTCTACAAATTGCTTCTTTGACAAATCTGCCTCCTCATTGTTATGCTTTGTTCTTTGCCCATGTTTTCAACACCCTCTTTTATTATTAAAGTCTTTATAACTTTAATACTAAACCTGATTGATTCGAATACTCTGAAGTCCTTGCCGGGGGAGAGGGTCTACTTCTATTGTTGGTTGTTTTGCTGCAAGTCTGATGTTGGCTGGTTCCCTCCTAGGTTCTATAATTTGGGATTCAACTCATATTTGGAAAACTAACCTGAGGAGCCTGGGTTGCAGGTACATTCCTTCAGGAGGGTCACACGTCTGCCTCGGCCCCACCGGAGCACTTCTGGCCCAGGATGGCTTTTATTTATTTATCTATCACTACATGAAGTAGATGACCAGAATGACCGCGAACTTCAGCCTGAGCCACTGAGTAAGTTGTGGGGCTACAGAGGAAAGTACAAGAAGGGAAAATGTGAGGTGAAGGGACAAGGATAAGTCTGGATGTGTTGAATTCAATGTGCCTATGGGAGAGTTCTGCAAATAGCCAAATTTACAGGTCTGGGATAAAAGGGAAAGGTCCCTGGGGTGTGGGAGATGCGGGAAGTGACTGGACAAAAATCATGCACCTATGGATGAACACAGTGGGTGGGGAGTGAGGGTGGAGGGTGGGGTGGGAGCTGGAAGGAGGGGAGTTATGGGGGGAAAAAAGAGGAACAAATGTAATAATCTGAACAATAAAGATTTAAAAAAAAAAAAAAAAAGGGAAAGGTCCCTATCTTCTCCCTGATCAAAGTATCCCCCCACACACTGCCTCACTCCAGAATGGTCCCACAACCAAGCCACCCTCCACTTCACGCATAGACTGTCACCTCTCTCCCCACCCAAACCATAGTGACTTCAAAAACTGTCCTACAGACAAAATGCCAAGGATCTCTATGTCTTCAAGCTTGGACTTTTCTTTATTCAAGTCATGAACTAAATCTTCCTTACTCACTTTTTTATTAATCAACTAGAGGCCCGGTGCACAAAAATTTGTGCACTCGGGGGGGGAGGGGGCAGCCCGGCCTGTGCCCTCTCGCAGTCTGGGACCCCTTGGGAGATAACGACCTGCTGGCTTTAGGTCTGCTCCCGGGTGGCAGAGGGCAGGCCCAATCCCTAGGTGCAGCCCCTGGTCAGGCTCAGAGCAGGGCCGATTGGGGAGTTGGGGCGCCGCCCCGTCATGCACAGAGCAGGGCGGATCGTTAGGTTGCAATGCCAGCCTCAGTCACGCTCAGGGTAGGGCCGATTGGGGGGTTGGGGCACCGCCCCGTCACACTCAAGGCAGGGTCGATGGGGAGGTTGCAGCGCCACCCCCTGTCACGCACAGAGCAGGGCCCATCAGGGGGTTGGGGCGCTGTCCCCTGTCACTCACAGAGCAGGGCCAATCAGGGGGTTGGGGCGCTGCCCCCTGTCACTCACAGAGCAGGGCCCATCAGGGGGTTGGGGTGCTGCCCCCTGTCACTCACAGAGCAGGCCATCGGGGGTGGGGCTCCGTCCCCTGTCACTCACAGATCAGGCAATCAGGGGTTGGGG
>NW_005871327.1:65401-106953 GCF_000147115.1 Myotis lucifugus | reverse complement strand
GTTGGGGCGCCGCACCCTGTCAAACACAGAGCCCCAGGGCAATCAGGGGATTGGGGCGCCTTCCCCTGTCACGAACAGAGCAGGGCGGATAGGGAGGTTGTGGCCCCGCCCCCTGTCACACATAGAGCCGCAGGGCGATCAGGGGGTTGGGGAGCTCCCCCGTGTCACACACAGAGCCGCAGGGCGATCAGGGGATTGGGGAGCTCCCCCCATCAGGCACAGAGCAGGGCTGATCAGGGGGTTTGGGCGCTGCCCCCTGTCACGCTGATCCCGGTGCCGGGAGCCTCGCTGCTCCGCTGATCCCGGTGCTGGGAGGCATATTACCCTTTTACTATATAGAATAGAGGCCTGGTGCACGGGTGGGGGCTGGCTGGTTTGCCCTGAAGGGTGTCCTGGATCAGGGTGGGGGTCCCCACTGGGGTGCCTGGCCAGTCTGGGTGAGGGGCTGAGGGTTGTTTTCCAGAAGCGGGTGACTGAAGCTCCCAACTGCTCCTTTTTTTCTTTTTCTTTTTTTATTCTGGGCCAGCTTTAGCTCTGAGGCCTCGCTGCTGAAAACATCGATACAATGTTGCGGTCCTGCTGGCTGAAGCCCGGCTGAATGAAAGCCGGTTTCTGGGGTTTTGTTTAGCTTCTTATTTGCAACATAGTACATAGTTGCTTAGAGTTGCAGCTGAGAGGCCAGCAGCGGCAGGCGGGGAACGTTGGAGTTCGCCGTCACTGGAGCAAGCAAGCCTCCCTGCTCGCTTCAGTGCATGGCTGCCGGCCGCCATCTTGGCTGACAGTTAATTTGCATAAGGATATGCTGATTAGCCAATGGGAAGGGTAGCGGTCGTACGCTAATTACCATGTTTCTCTTTTATTAGTGTAGATCACCTTGTCTAGTGTGCAAAAAAGTGCCTGTAAGAGAGGAATACAGTGAAAAAAGATTCAAGATACCTAGAAAAGAAGAGCCTTGCAAACAGTTTTATTGCAACCTCTAATCCAGCAGTTCTCAACCTGTGGGTTGCGACCCTTTTAGCGGTCGAACGACCCTTTCACAGGGGTCACCTAAGACCATCCTGCATGTCAGATATTTACATTACGATTCATAACAGTAGCAACATTACAGTTATGAAGTAGCAACAAAAATAATTTTATGGTTGGGTCACAACATGAGGAACTGTATTTAAAGGGCCAGAAGGTTGAGAACCACTGTTCTAATCCAAGCAAACGTCCATTTCTCCTTGCTGCCTCTAGGCTGGGAGGGAGACACAAAGCGTGGAGCAGGCCAGTGCCATCTGAGGTTCCGGACTGCACAGTGAGAGGAGATGCTGGAGCTAGACTCACTTGAGCTAAGTGTGCACACACGTGTTCACCGGGCGGTGGGTGGAGATGACATTATAAATGCAGGCTTCTATTTCCCAGGGGCCTTTGTTACCCCTGGTGCTAGGCCACTGTTTCTGAACCTCTGCACTGCTGACATTTAGGGCTTGTTATGGGGACTGTCCTGTGCACTGTCTGATGTCTAGCAGTGACCCAAACCTCTGACAACTAGATGTCAGTAGCACTCATCTCCCCCCAATCATGACGATCAAAAATGTCTCCAGCCATCAAATATCTCCTGAGGGACAAGTTGTGTTATTTGAGGACACTTCTCTAACACCCTCTTTTCTGAGCTTCCCTTTCCAGCTCTGAACTCTCCTCTTCAACTAATCCTGGCTCCTGAAAGGCTCTTCGACACTCGGCGGACCCTTCCTCTATTATCCAAGCAACTCTTACCCCCTTTCCATAGATCTCTGCACCATAATCCTGTCCCAGGATTCATGACGCATAGATGTTCTCATGCTGCTCGGAGGTGTTCTCACTGGGTGCACTGCAGGGGCTCTCCTGCTCTTCGTGTCCAGGGTCTAGTTCTCTAAGTCTTTCCAAGTCCTGGCATTCTTCCACTTCATAGCTAGCATTTAGTGCGCCCTTCCTTACTGTGGTCCAATCACCGTCCTTAGCACTTTGCATGCACTATCCTCAAAACAGCCAATTCACAGATGAGGCAACCAAGATGCAGAGTGGCAGGGAGCCCAGGAATGAAACGCAGGCGTCTGGCTCTAGAACTCACTCTCAACCCCCAGACTACCTGCCTCCCAAATGCTGATAAATAACTGCAGCTCCGCCACCTACCTACTCGGGATTCCATCACCTGGGGATCAAAGGCAATCGCAAGGCTTTATCTGTTTTGTATTTCTTGTCCTTTTGTTTTTCCTATAAGAGCATACCAAAAACAAACTAGTGAGACGTACGTTTTGCACAGACCAGCAGTTTCCTGTCTGGCACAGGTGACAGAGGACATTTTGTGAGGCCAACACAGGGCCTACAATATAGTTTCTCAACAAGTAACTAGGTGAATGAATGCCTAACACAGCTGAATTTTTGTAATGATGCAGACGGAAGTGTTTCCCTTCCTTTGTTTTCCAATCCTTGGCCATCCCTCTTCTGGACCATCCTTTACTGAAGCACTGTGTCCAAATCTACAGACTAAAAACAAGAGAGGTGTGTGGCCCAGTGGTTGAGCATGGAACCAGGAGGTCTCCAGTTCAATTCCCGGTCAAGGCACATGCTCAGGTTGTGGGCTGATCCCCAGTAGGGGTGTGCAGGAGGCAGCCAATCAATGTTTCTATCTCTCTATCCCTCTCCCTTCCTCTCTCTCTAAAATCAATAAAAACATATTTTCAAGAAAATAGAGATCATTATGTACAAGAGTGGGAACTTTTTTTCGATGTTTCCAATAAACTTTCATTTAAAATCCAGAACTAGTCTTTTGGCCACAGTATACCAATCTGTCCTTTTCAAATAATAAACAACTTTTATTTTTTTTTAATATATTTTATTGATTTTTTACAGAGAGGAAGGGAGAGAGATAGAGAGCTAGAAACATCGATGGGAGAGAAACATCGATCAGCCGCCTCCTGCACATCTCCCACTGGGGATGTGCCCGCAACCCAGGTACATGCCCTTGACCGGAATCGAACCTGGGACCTTTCAGTCCGCAGGCCGACGCTCTATCCACTGAGCCAAACCGGTTTCGGCTGTCCTTTTCAAATAATAAACAACTTTTAAATTCTCTTCCCTACTAATAGCTTGAAAACCATAATCCTACAAGTGTAGAATGGAATATTTTCCCCAAGCCCATTATTTTAAACTTGTACATTATAGCTCTTTGTCCATTTCTCCTTATTCAGACAATTGCAGTCATAGATGCTATGCTACTAGGGCAGCACTCCCCAGTGCTTTATATAAATTCTAAGTAAGACAGGTCTAGAAATGGACCTCTGGAGAACTATATATCAATTACTAGAGGCCCGGTGCACGAAATTAGTGCACAGGGAGGGAGGGGGGGTTGTGTCCCTCAGCCCAGCCTGCACCCTCTCCAATCTGGGACCCCTTGAGGGATATCCAACTGCCTGCTCTTCACAGTCGGACATCCCTCTCACAATCCAGGACTGCTGGCTCCCAACCACTCGCCTGCCTGCCTGCCTGATTGCCCCCTAACCACTCCCCCTGCCAGCCTGATCGACGCCAAACTGTTCCCCTGCCAGCCCGATTGCCCTTAACTGCCCTTCCCTGCTGGCCTGGTCACCCCTAACTGCCCTCCCTTGCCAGCCTGGTCGCCCCCAACTGCCCTCCCCTGCCGGCCATCTTGTGGTGGCCATCTTTGACCACATGGGAGTGGCCATCTTGTGTTGGAGTGATGGTCAATTTTCATATTACCTCTATATTATATAGGATGTTTCTTCATCTAGACCAGACCCCAATGCAGACTAACAACTCCACCCTCCTCCTACAGCAAACATGCCAAACTCGTAGCCCGCAGGCTGCATGTGGTCCACAACAAATATTTTTGTGGCCCAGCCAATATAACAGTATGTAAGAAACGTTTTAATAAATATTTCGTAACTTAATTTTTACAATATCCTGTTATGCATAATCTATATATATAAAAGCCTAAGCGACCAGCCGACCGGCCAGTAGCTATGATGTGCACTGACCACCAGGGGGCAGACACTCAACGCAGGAGCAGAACTACAGGCATGGAAACATGAAACAGACTAATGAATATCAGAGGGAAGGGGGGGAGAGGGAAGGAAGAGGTTAACCCAAGATCTTATGCATACTAGAGGCCCAGTGCATGTGCACCGGTGGGGTCCCTTGGTCTGGCCTGCAGGGATCAGGCTGAAACCGGCTTTCTGGGTCCTGGATTGCGAGAGGGAACAGGCCAGGCTGAGGGACCCCATGCACTGGGCGTCTAGTTATTAATAACAAGCTACAACGTTCACTAATGACTAATTACTATAATCGTATTGCATTCATTTCCCTTATGCGCCTTACATGCAGGTGTACCATTTCTCTCCACTAATACTAGCATCGAATATTTTAGCAGCCGATTGCCCCGTCGTTAGTCTTGTACTGACTTGTTTGGTGTGAGCAACAGGAAATATTTCACTTTCGGAGAACAAGAAAAATAGGTTTATTTGTGTTACGCTTATTAATTTGTGCAGTTATTCAGTGTCTGGTAAGTTAATGTTTAAGAAAAAAATTAATTTTTATTAAAATGTTCTATTATTTTGTTAACGATTACTCATTTATTTCAGCCCTTGGTATTCAGCATGTCTCTACTGAAATAAACCTACATTTCTATGAAAATTGAAGCTTTTGTTTTTTTGCAGCCCATATGAACTTAAACCTTGTTTATTTGGCCCATGTTAGCCTTTGAGTTTGACATGCTTATCCTACAGGGATGTGATCTTAACACATTTATAGCACTTAGCTTGGTGGATGGGGATGGAGGACACTACATGAATGCTGTGGATCAGATGATTGCATTAACGTTACCTGGCACTTTAGAAGTACTTAATAGCGCTGAGTCCCAAGTGTCCCTGCTCTATTGCTACAACACTGTGCACAGGAGCCAGCACAAATGGACATTTTATAACAAGAGTCCTCTGCAGGAGGACAGCTTAAAACCTAGGAGACTGATGATTTAGCACAATTAATTTCAGGGAAGGGTCAGAAAGAAGAATGACCTTCCCCTTTAGGCTAAGTTAGAACTTAAAGATTGAGGCTGTGGAAAGAATACGCAAAGGAAACCATCTCAATGACACATGAAGATCAAGTGTTCATAAAAACCTACATTAAAATAAGTTCAAACAAAGCAAAGCAAAAGTGATTTGTAACACACCCTGACCCTCACCTTAAAAAACACTAAGGGTCATGTAAAAGCCCAATGTCAACTATCTTTTCAAGGCCCCTAAGAAATTCTATCTCTGGTGGACACAGGCACAGAACAACCGACTGTACAATGTTCTGTTGAGAGCAGAATTAATGACACGATTGACTAGAAAAAGCACTGATTCCTGATGAACAAACACAAGAGCACAGAAAACAAACTTATTAATGGCAAACATTCCTAGTCTTAGGAAAAGCTATACTGCTCACTCTAATGTACTGCAGGCAGTCCTCTATGACAGCAAACTTGTTCTGTAGAGCAGCGGTCACCAACCTTTCAGACCTCACAGACCACCAGTGGTCCGCGGACCACCGGTTGGTGACCGCTGCTGTAGAGGGCAGAAATAACCACATTAGTCTTCATGAATCTCATCACAACTGCTCCATTCTGCCTGGCAGCACAAGAGCAGCTACAGCCAGTACCTAGATCACATGGAAACATACCAGGGCAGCACAGAAACATACTTAGAGAACGCAGAAACAAGTGGGTGTAGGTGTATCCCAATAAAATTTTACTGATAGACACAGAAAGTTGTATTTCATACCATTTTCATGTGTCATGAAATACTATACTTCTTTTTATTTCTTCCCATTAAAAATGTAAAACTCAGTCTTGACTCCTGGGCCATACGAAACCAGAAAGCACGCGGAGTTGGCTGGAGGACCACCATGCACTATCCTCCCTGCATTATTCCCAACAATGTCTATAGAAACAAGCCGCAACAATCTATTAAAGTTTGTTTCAAATATCTTGATGTTCCATTCATTTCTCTTCTCCACCCCCAGTTCCAAGCCTTCCACAGACACTTTCTGAAGTCTGGCTCATCAGACCCCTCCCCTCCTTACCCATCCCCCTCCCCAGAGTACAGCTTGCAGTCCCTTGGATGATTTTTAATCAAATCTACCCGTGCCAGAAAAAAAAGCTGCCCATTGCCATTTTTTACAAATCCTACTTCTCCGAACTGGTATGAAGCTCTAAATGTCTACACGCTCAATCTTTCAGTAAACACAGGTCTGGCCATCGCACTGCGCTGTTCCCTTGCAGCTGTCATTTGAGTCTAATTCTACAGTGAGGCCCGTGAGGGTGCAGCAGTGAGGCTGCCTACTGTGAAGGCCGGTTTTAGTCACAAATACATTTCATGTTTAAAATCTTGCCAGTAACTGTTCAAATGGCTTCACAGGACACTCAGAAAAAGAGCTGGGCTATTACTCTCAAGGCCTCTCTCATCACTTTCCCAGTAATGAATTTCTTTATTCTTATCTTTAAAACTTACTACTTACTTTATTATTTTCCTAATTAGTATTATTATTCTTATAACAATATTATTAGCATAATGTTTCAAAATTTAAAAAAATAGATCTCTAAATTTAAAGCCACGAGGTCCTAAAATGTTAAATTATTTAAATAATTAAAACAGTGTAAGCCTTCATCTCATCCGAGTATAGTATTTGAAAACTATTCAAATCAGTATTGACTTAGAAGGTGCGATCAGAAACCTGGGAAGTGTCAAGAAGTCATTTACTTCAGGAAAGTGTGTCCATATGTGGGACTGTAACTGCCTGGTCTCTGGTGAAGGGCCTCTCAGATTAACAGAGAAATACTGAGGCTGGTGCAAAGCCATGCAATGGGGGCAGAGCTGTGTTCAGAAAGGTGATGGCAGGAGATGTGCATTCAGTAAGTCGTGCATTCACTCTCCTCTCCCCCCATCCCACTGTCAATCACTGCTCCCCGTGACATCAGCATAGCTGTAGCAGCAAGGATGCCACAGTTGAGCAGTGTGTGTTGGACTGTGAAGCAATTTCTCCTGAAGATTGATGCCTCCTCAAAGAACAGAAGCCGACAAACAATCCCACCTATGACCAGAGAGGCACAGCGAGATCAAATGAGAACCCCAGTCTCTCCTGAGGCTCCGGGCTGCACCTTTAGGAACATCCTGCCCAGACAACAGAAAATGTGATTCCCTACACAGTACAAAGCAAGGAGCCCTTTGCCTTTTATTTGGCTGCCAAGTATATAAACCAAAGGATTTCTTGCAAACTACTACACCCAGAAAACCAGAAACCAAGGGCGTGGTTCCTGAAAAGCAACATCCAGGGACCATTCGAGTCAAAACATTTCCTCATGAAGTCAACATATTTATTATTATTTGTTTGTTTGGTTTTTACTTTAAGTGTATAAGCCAGGTTTCAATATGAACCACTTACTGACTATCCAATTTCTTTGAAGGAATAAAAATAAATAAATATAGTCCAAACCTCCAATTATCAGATAGTTCCACTTTGCCATGAATTAAGGTTTCTGACTATTTCCACGAACTTGCTACCCTGATGATGTTTAAGTGATTAACTGAAGCAAACGGCTCGAATCATACATTCCTTTGCAAATGCAACTGCTGTTTGTCAGCAACATTAAAACATTACCATAAGCAGGCTCATTGCAAGTGTGCAGAATATGAACTTCAATAGTTTATCTCCCAACTTTTAAGTTTGGTTCCACATTGGTTATCCCTTTTCTTATTTGCCATTCAAAGCTTTTTTCCTGTCATTTCTCAGTTCCAGCCCAATGAAAAGACATGTAAGACCACAAACCTATGCTAAGCCATCCACATGATACCACAGAGCCAACATCCAATGGAATGCAGGAAGATTAGCAAGTTTCTCAGTATTGTAAGAACTGTGCTCAGCAATTAAACTTACTCCCATTTGTCTATTTTGTCAGAGAGGAGAAACTAACTCACCAATCTATAGCGAATGTAAATCGAAGTTATTATTTTTAAAATACAGGCTTTAAAAGGCATGGAGCAGAAGAATGGCAGCAACGCTGGGTTCCTCCCACCTGCCCCGGATTCTCGGGCTGCAGCCCCCTGGCAGCTCATTTTCTCTCCTTGTGGGGTTTTACTCTGTGTGCACTGCTCTCACTTCCATCTCTCCCCTGTTGCTCTTTAAAAGGAGTAAAGCAACTCTCAGAGAATGCCTGAAGACATCAAAGCCCTGCAGCCTGTGTGTGGCCTGGAGGAGAGGGGGGAAACGTGGGGTAATGAGGATCTGCCTATTTACCTTCTGTGCAGGGCATGGGGACAAAAAGAGAAACCGGGCAGGGTGCACATTTGCTCAAAAGAGAACATGGCAGCCTAATGGGAGGCCTTTGTTCTTCCAAAGGGTCTCCTTTCCCCTTTTGTGCTTCACTTAATTCATGGTATCTGAGCTGCTCTTGAACTTGACAGACTGGGAGAAAGAAAGAGAGGAGAGGGGGAGTTGGACACACAAAGAGAAAAGGAAGGGAGGACTTCAAAGAAAATTCATTTCAAAAAATTAGTTCTCCTGACAGTTTTGATGAAGTTTTGGAACTTTAAAGGAGTTAGAGAGGATCATTCTGTGTTGACATAAATTCAAGTTTCCCAAAGACTGCAACAAGTAACAAAGTAGATAAATAAGAACTTGTTACATATTTTTCTGCTACACTGTATTTCCTGAATAACAGCTGATTCTCCACAATTTCATGAAAACAGCAATATACCAGGAAGGGCCAGTAATGAAATGATTTCCCAGTTCAGGGGAACTTGACTTAATAAACACCAAGAACACTGCAAACCCACCAGCACCACCTGCAGGAGCAACGCAGATGAGCACTCCACAACATATTGCAAGCCTAAGACTTTTTAAAAAAGAAACAGTCACAACTAACCTTTGGCATTCTCACTCTAAAGTGAAGAATTACAAACTTTTAAGGCCGTGAAGAACAAAGCCCTAGGGATCTGTGGACAATGTCAGATATTCCTGACTACAAATACAGAACTGCTGGAAGATCTTTTGCTATGTTACCTATTAATACAAAAATGCTACCTCAAAACAATGAAAGATCTGGCTATAAAGCAAGATGACTGTCCCATGGCTTCAAAATAATTTCTCTTTTTCTGATGTAAAACATAGATTCATTTAAAACAATCAAACATGTCTGAAATGTAGGAATGTACCCTACTCCCATGGTTAGCTTAGTATTTTTCTTCTAGGTCTTTCTTCTACGCATATCTGACATACATAATTTTGTGCTGGATACCATACATACTAGTTTTTGGTGTGTGTTTTTTAACACCCACCTCCCCTAATTTAATATATTTTCTACCTCCTTTCATGCCAGTCCACATATATTGTTAGTAGTGTATAGTATTCTACTGGAAGGATGTACTAATGATTGGTGATCAATATGCTGTTGATAGGTATTTGGATTGTTTCTTTTTCCACTTTATAAACAACGCTTTAAGAAATAGCTCTATGTATATGTATCTCTGCTTACTGGTATAAATGTTTCTGAAAATTAATAGCTGCAGGTCGGATTCCTAAATGATAGGGTACAAACATTTTTCAACCTAATAATATTATCAAATTGCTCTCCCAAAGTGTGCCAAGTTACGTTCCCAATACTACATGAGTGCCTGTGTCCCTAATCCTAGATAACATTTCAACATGTGACTCAGATGAACACTGCTTTTTAGAACTTTCCCTCATAAATACTCTCCTTCAAATTGAGAATATAAAACATTTATTCCCAATATTTACTGATGAAAATATTTTATAGAAGCAGTATTATTTTTAAACTGCCTTTACAGCCAATTATCACATTATAGTCATATTTCATTTCGTCTTACAAAAGAATTACTACCCAGCCTCATTAGTCATCACAATGTATTCAAAAGCACTGAATATCTCCAAATCTACCCTTAGAATAACATGTGATACCAATAAGGAGATTTAAAGAATTTGCTGCAGGTCTCAAAAGCAACTGTAAAAACAGCAGGTCACATAAACAAATGAATAACCTTTTCAAAGGAACTATTTTGAACACAGAATGCTCAGTTAGATGTAGGAACATGAGCATGCATGTGTATGTCAGTTACAGTATATTTGTTTAGAAGTACATGCAATCATTCTAATCACCTGTATAGACAAGAAGTTGTAAAGGTCTGTGGATGTTAACAGCATAACTGAGTCTGAGTTTTGATCCTGAGGCAGGGTTTCTCATACTCTGCCCACTGACATTCTGGACTGGAGCACTTTGCTGGGTAGGAGGGGTGACCTATGCATTGCAGTATTTAGCATAAGGCTCTGAGGTGGGAGCATGCCTCTGCCTTTTCCTCTGTGAAACAGAATCACTGGACACTATGTTAAGAACAGACTGCAGGGCTGCAAGGTTGGAAGCAGAGACCAGTTCATTCAAGTGAGATTTAGACCAGAGTGGGTAGTGGGGATAAGAGTGCTTGGATTTGGGATATATTCTCTTCTTAAATATGTCTTTACAAGAGGCCCGGTGCACGAGATTCGTGCACTAGTGGGTGGGGGGATCCCTCAGCCCGGCCTGAGCCCTCTCGGGGTTTGGGACTCCTCGCTCTTTACCACCCGCCTGCAGCAGAGGTGGGAGAGGCTCCCGCCACCGCCGCTGCACTTGTCAGCGGTGAGCCCGGCTTCTGGCTAAGCGGCGCTCCCTCACTGACCACCAGGGGGCAGCTCCTGTGTTGAGCGTCTGCTCCCTGGTGGTCAGTGCATGTCATAGAGACTGGTCGTTCTGAAGTTCAGTCAATTTGCATATTATGCTTTTATTATATAGGATTGATTTCAGAGAAAGGAAGGGAGAGGGAGAAAGAGATAGAAACATCAACGGTTAGCAAGAATCATCAATCAGTTGCCTCCTGTACACCCCCTACTGGGGATCAAGCCCACAACTTGGGCATGTACCCTGACCAGGAATCGAACCATGACCTCGTGGTTCATAGGTTGATGCTCAACCACTGAGCCATACCAGCCGGGCTACTACCAAACGCTTTTCCTCTCGGGCCTCAGCACACTGGTCTCTGTCTGGTAGGGCTTTCTCACTGGTCACCTTGTCTATCCACTCCGGCTCGCACATCTCAGTTCTCAGCTTGAAATTCACTTCCTTAAAGAGACCTTCCTGACATGCCACTCTGACTTGGCCTCACTTCCTTCCCCCATTAATTCTCTCGAGTACCCCAAAGTACTTTTCCTTGATAGGACCCACCCCAGTTCGTAAATGTAACTTAATTCTACTGAGTGAGTAATGTCTGTCTCTCAAGACTATAGGCTATAAAGCATAGAGACCATTTCTGTTTTACTCACCATCACATCCACAGGGGATGGCACAATCCAGGTCCCAACCAAGTACAAAAAATACTTTTTGGTCGAACGAGAGTTTTCCTCCCAGCTCTGCCAGATACGAGCAGGTCACTGAAGTTCTCAGGACGGCAACATACTTTGAATCTCCTGACTCTGAGAAAGGGTACAGAAACCAGAGTAAAGGAGACAAGGAAAGAGGACATCGCCAGGAGTCTCAGGGCCGTTTCTCTGAGGCAGTCAGGAGTGGTGGAGAGAGAAATGAGAAAAGGCCTTGATTGCTGGGCTGTGAAATTTGGACTTTATTCAGCAGCCACAGAGTGGTGCTGAAGGCTTTTTGAGTGGTACAACGCCATCATCAGAACCATGCACCTGAAAGATTAATCTATCTGTAAAGTATAACTAATTAAAGAATCTGAATGCAAAAATTTAATTAGAATCTAACAGGTGAACAGGGCCTCGACTAGTTTTAAAAGGTAGTTGGATATGAGAAATATACACATACATATTTTTATTACATATTAATTAATGATGATTCTTAGCATTATTTAATAACTAAATTAAGCCTTCATTTGTTTTAGTTATGTTTATACAGAAAACAAAAATGTGATCCAACAATGGAAAATACTTCCATTTTCCCATTCATTCATTACTCACAATTCAACCAGGTTAATCTTCCAAAAGCATGGCTCAGATCATATTACTCAAAAAACTTTAGTGGCTCCCCACTGTCTACTGAACCAAGTCCAAACACCTTAGCCTGATATTTAAGACCCTACACAAACTGGCCCCAACTTACCTACTTTTACTCCCCTATATCCTAGCCAAATACAACTACTTTTGCTCCAAACCCAGCCAGATTTTTCTGCCTCTACCAGGCCGGGTGCACATCGTTCCGTCTTCCTGGAATGCAACCCCACCCTCCACTCCTAATCCACCTGTCAAAATCCTACCTTCCACATTCAGGACCAGCTCCCCGATTCCTTCTGCTCTCGTCTCTGTCCAGCCCCTCCACATGGACACAATGCCTGCTCCCTCTCCTACAGCTGCCACTCCAGCTCTCGACCTCACTACAGTTTACCTTGAGTGACTTTTTCCTAACGATATAATTATAATAATATCATGGATCTCCCCAATTAAAATCAATTATAAACAACTTTAGCCCCCGCCCCCCTCCTTTTATGAAACTAAGATGTAGTGAAAACAAACACTGTATTTATAATTTGTAAATTGATTTAAGAGCCTATTCCTTTTGAGGGCAGGAACTGTTTCTGATAGTTTGTTCCTGCAATTCTTTGAACAAAACACGTACTTAAACAACCGTGTTGAATAAAACAGCCAAAAATTTAAGTTGAATATAAAATTTGCCCTTGCTCAGGTCTTACTCATTGAGCTACATTAAAAGAAAGAAATCTTCAGGCACCTGCACTGCAGTTAGCTACTATGCTAAGAGACAGAGGGGATGATAAAAGTAACTATAAAATACCATCCCTATCCTAAGAAGCTTACAATACTGTTAGGAACAGAAGACATATTTTAAAGGCAATCAAAAAGTAATCAAAATGCTATCAAACACAATCAAACTCTAAATGAATGTTAGCAGAGCTGGGACAGCTAACACATGCCGTGGGAGGTCCAGAGCGAAGAGACCCAAGTGGCTGGCCTGGATGAAGGGTGCTTTTCTGAGGGTGGCTAGAGGGCAAGAAGAGGCAAGATTACACAAAGCAGCGTGCTCCCAGGTTGCTCCAACAGCCTTATCTGCCCTTTGTAAAACCCACACATCCTGGTTTTAAAAAGAAGAACCCCTGCAGAGCACCCATCTCTGCCCTACATGTCTGTGCTCACTCCTGCACACAGCAGTCTCTACTAGTGCCCATACATTAATCCAGAAATCCGGAAACAGTCATTTTCTCCATTTCCTCACATGCAGTGTGATGGGGAAGGCGGGCGCAAAGATGACTGGTGCAGAAGCCAAATCCAATTCTAAAAACAAACCAAAAATCCATACTGTCCTGCCTGACTCATTCTAATAACTGTGTCCTTAAGCATAAGTAACTGGACAAATTTTCAACAGGTAACAGTTGACTAGAAGCCAGTCTCACTCCCGTTCAAATGTTTCAAGTTAGAGAAGTTATTTAGGAACTCATGCAAATGAAAGCATAATGGCTTTAAATTGAGACCTTGAAGCCTCCTGGACAGGGTTCGTAATCCCAACTCTCAGTGGGCTTCCTCTGTGCCTCAGTTTACTCATCTCTAAACTAAAAACAAAAACAGCTAACTCATATACTGTTATGAGAACCAAATGAATCAATGCATTAAAGCCCTAGGTATAGTAACCTAGCACAGGGTAAGCAACCAAAGATCTGCTACTTACTATCATCATCCAGGAAATTAAGGGCACTAATTCAGCAATAATACAACAGTAAACAAAAGGTGTCAGCTGCAAAGTGAAAACTGGACACCATTTCTATATATGAAACTAATATTAAGTAAAACCTATGTATACATGGAAACTAAACATGGGACAGAGCTGGCCTTGCCTGAAAGCAGAAAAAAGAAGAAAGAATTTCAACAACTGTTTATGGAAATCCATACACACACAAAAAGAGGTCCTGACCTCACACCATGCACAAAAATCAATTCCAAAAGATTAATGATCAAAATGTGAAAAAACAAAAACTTTAAAACTTTAAGAAAATATAAGAGAATTTGAACATGGAGAAGAGAAAATTTATTTAATAAGAAGTACAAAACATTTTTAAAAGGCTGATAAATCTAACAATATTAAAATTAAAAATGTTTGTTCCTCAAGAGTCCATTTAAAAAATGCAATGACAAACCACAGACTAGGAAATGATATTAGAACATATATAACCAAGAAAGAATTAGAATCCAAAGAAGTCCTACAAATCACTGAAAGAAAAATAATCCAATAAAAAATGGGCAAGATATATTAACTGGCAATTCATAGAAGAAACACATGGCCAATAAGCATATGAAAAGGTGTTTATCTCATTACTAATAAAGAAAATACAAATTAAAACCTCTAGGACAGCGGTCGCCAACCGGTGGTCCGTGAGGTTTGAAAGGTTGGCAACGCTGGTTTAAGGAAACCTTTAGAGTAGCAGTTGCCAACCGGTGGTCCGTGAAGGTCTGAAAGGTTGGCGACCGCTGCTCTAGGATATAGCACCCGTGAGACTGGCAACGATGTGGCGTAGTGAGAACCACACTCCCAGTGAGCACGTAGATTGATGCAGCCACTCTGGCCATTCCTAGTACAGCCTCTGATGCAACACCACTTCTAGTTCATGGACGTGCACGCACACCTTGCTCATGCACTGTCTCCCTCATTCACACCTTCACGGAACTGCAGCGCACCTGCACAAGGACGTACAAACGAGATCACCCATAGCAGCACTGGGTACAGTGCCAAGAACTGGTGACAGTGGAGGAAGGAACGCATCAGCATGTGCATACAGCAAAACACTCTACAGCAGTGATAATGAACTGTATAGAGCAGTGATGGCGAACCTTTTGAGCTCGGCGTGTCAGCATTTTGAAAAATCCTATCTTAACTCTGGTGCCGTGTCACATATAGAAATTTTTTGATATTTGCAACCATAGTAAAACAAAGATGTATATTTTTGATATTTATTTTATATATTTAAATGCCATTTAACAAAGAAAAATCAACCAAAAATGAGTTCGCGTGTCACCTCTGACACACGTGTCATAGGTTCGCCATCACTGGTATAGAGGGTGTGCTGAACTGGCCACAATTACCCCCTTCCCTGCCTCCAGGACACTGCGCCGTGTCTCTGCTGCTCCTCCATCCAGAGCTGCATCCCTCCCATCGGGATGGCCTTGAACAGGGTGCAGCAGGGTCATGTTGGCCTTCTCCAAGCTGAGCTGAATGAAGCCTTAAGCCTTGCAGTTTCCTCTTGCTCTCTCATACTCCTGCTCAGCGGCCTGGGGAACAAGATGCACTCACCTCCCACAGGTTGAAATGCGGGAGTGGGAACAAGCTGTCTCTACGACAGCATCTTAACCATCCTCAACCTCAGCCAACCCAGAGCTGGTCAAAGAGACATGAGCGAGCCTGGCCAGGGTCAGCAGAGCCATCAAGCTGACCCCACAGTCTGAGGAGCAATAATAAATGTTGTTATTTAAGTCAGTAAGTTTTGGGGGTCGTCACAAAGCAACAGATTACTGATATGGGAATGGATTAAAGCTACCCATATTAATATGAATAAATTTGATAAATGATGTGTAAAAAGTAAGCTACACAAAACATATAAACATTATCATACTGTATATACGCTTTTAAAGGACATAAAAGCACCCTGCATATGTGTGCAGGGTGGCTCTCTCCAGGGTCAGAGGGAGGAGGTGCCATCACGAGAGGTGTCCAGGGCCTGGAGCTGTCCAGTGCGACCTCCCACAGCCCCCTACCTAATCCTGCCTATAACTCCTTCCCTGCTTTAACATTTCACCTGGGCTGATTCTACAAAAGCAGGATTTGTACTATGTTTGTCACTGCTTCCCCAGCTCCTAGAATGACCACTGGCAGAAATTCTCATTAAAGCTCGCCAGGTAACTCAGGCGCACCCTGGACTGAGAGTCACAGCCCTAAGGGAGTAAGTGGCGTGGTAGCAGTTAAGACGGCAACTGGCAAACTGCAGGCCACAGGCAACATCTGGCCTGATGCCTGCTGCTGTATGTCCACAAGCCAGACATCATTTATACGCAGAAGCACAATTAATTTGATGATACGGAACACTAACTTTGAACCCCAATTAAGCTACCCCCCCAAAAATTCTATTCTTCTCATTAGTAGACCTGATTACAAAAATATTTACTTAATTATTATAATACTAGATGCTCAGTGCACAAATTCGTGCATGGGTGGGCTCCCTCGGGCTGGCCGGAGATCAGAGCTGATCAGGGCTGTCTCGCCCAGTCCTGATCAGGGCCGATTTGGGCTGGCCAGCCGGGGGAAGGGACCGCGGGAGGTTGGCTGTCAGAGCGCACTGACCACCAGGGGGCAGCTCCTACGTTGAGCGTCTGCCCTCTCGTGGTCAGTGCGCACCATAGTGGTCGACTGTTCATTCAGTTGCTTAGGCTTTTATATATATAGATTTTGAATTTCATCAATCAAATTTATTTTCTCTCTTGTTATGTAAGTATCTACATCATATCTTTGATTTTACCTCTTGTCTACAAAGCCTAAAATATTTACCACCTGGCCCTTTACTGGAAAGGTCTGCCAGCCTCTAATTAAGAACAACAGCTCTAAGTCAGCTCTCAGATCAAAGGGTCACAGGTTCGATTCCCAGTCAAGGGCACATACGTACCTTGGTTGCAAGTTTGGTCCAGGCCCAGTCTGGGCATGTGTGGGAGGCAACCGATCAATGTGTCTCTCTCATGTTGATGTCTCTCTCTCCCCCCACCCCCCGCTCCTCCCTCCCCTCCACTCCCTCTAAAGATTAATGCAAAAAATATCCTTGGGTGAGGATTTTAAAAAAAACAAAAAACAGAACAACAGCTCTAGCCCTAGTCAGGTAGCTCAGTGATTAGAGTGTCATCCCATTATGCCAAGATTGTAGGTTCGATCCCTGGTCAGGGCACGTACAAGAATCAACCAATGGCCCAGCTAGTGTAGCTCAGTGGTTGAGTGTCGACCTCTGACCTCTGAACCAGGAGGTCATAGTTCGATTCCCGGCTAGGGCATACTCCCAGGTTGCAGGCTGGATCCCTGGTGTGGGGTGTGCTGGAGGCAGTGAATCAATGAATTTCTCTCATCATTGATGTTTCTATCTCTCTCTCCCTCTCCCTTCCTCTCTGAAATAAACAAATATATATATTTTTAAAAGAATCAACCAATGAGTGCATCAATAAATGGAACATATGTTTCTCTCTCTCTCTCTCTCTCTCTCTCTCTCAAATTAATAAATAAAAATGTTTTTTAAACAAACAGCTCTCGAAGTTAAATCTTGTGTAAATTTAGGTAAATTGTTAAACTCTGTGTCTGTTTCCTCATCTGTATCTACCTGAAAGAGTTGTGGTTAGAAAGAGAAGTAATATACAAAGACCACAGCTGGCCAATAGGAAGAGTTCAACAAATACTAGATATTATTATTAGTGGAAGAAAACAAAATATAAACAAAAATTAATATAATTATACAATCTTTGCAATTTCTCCTAAGAGCTATAGAAAAAAGGATTGAGATAGGTAATAACCAGGCTGTCAAAAAATGCCCAACAATCACAGTGTGGCACATTCAGAAAAAGAAGAAATAGGAAGGAAATATAAAGGGGGAGTTGCTGATTCTTGACCCTTAAGTCATCTCACAAAAAAGATGAAGAGGCACCCAAACTATGAGAAATACCTCAGCTCTGGCACTCACAGCTCAGCTTAAAAACCTGGACAAGTTATTTAACTTATCTCAACATTCCTCTTCTGTAAAATGGGGGTTAAAACACTGTCTGCCTCCTAAAACCCCTGAATACTAAATGAGGTAACAGCTAACCATGGTGTGGCCACCGGCATGTCATCGGACTCCCTAAGTGGGGTCATTATAATCACCACTAGTTGCTAAAGTCTTGTCTAAGTAGGTCCCTTAATGTTTCCTACAAAGCCAATCATTTATAGTCTATGCTTTCCATTGTCTCCAATACTCTCTGCCTCAAATTGTGTTTAACAAAGCTTTTATTTTACTCCTCAGCAAATTTCTTTAGATTTGAAGCTACGGTATATTCTTAGCCCTGTATATTTCTAACATTTTCAACTGAAAATCAATGGTGGACTCAAAAGAAAGGTATTTTTCTCAGGAAAAGTATTATAGTAACTGACATTAGGCCAAAATGCTATCCACTTCTCATCATCTGGACACAGGTATATAATGCTACTACAGGGCTCTTCCTTGTTAGTCTCCATAGAACAAATAAAATAGAGCCCATGCCTCAAGAAGTTGTTTTTAAGTTATCTTTCTCATGCTCATATGAGCATTGGCTGGCTTTTCTGTTTAAATCAAAGAAAAAGCAGTGCCAATGTCAGATTGTAATGTGAGAGACCGTCTGATGCTCTAGATGTGAGCTGATTTGCCGCACTGCCTCTCTTGTACAGAGCAGCAAATGGTTCCCCGCAGGGCAGTCTTCAGCTCACCTTCCCAACTTAATAACAATCTTATCACCAAGAGCATCCTGAGCAACAGACGGCCTCAAGAAGCCGCTCCGTTATAAATTTAGGAACAAAATAAAGGTCCTCGGGAGACATTTCCACAAGCACATCAGACAGTGGAAAGGGACGCCACATTCAAACAGGGCTGTACCGCCTTCTAAGGAGCTCTCTCCCTGAAGCCACTCAAAAAGCCTGCCTCCAAGTCAAGGCCTGGGCAGCTCTAACCAGTGTACCCATTCCTCGTGCATCAAAAACCTGCACTGAGGCTCTTCTGAGCAGCAGTCACTGTACTGCTAGATCCAAAGAGTTTTTCAAATACAACAACAACCAAATCATCTTTCCTTTCATCCACAGGCAGCTCATCCACAGACCATTATTTTTTCACTTTTCCGGAAGCCTAAGTGAGGCAATATGGTATAAACATCACTGAACTGGAAGTCCAACATCTGAAGTCTAGTCTCAGCCATCACTTATCAGACACTGGACCTTCAGCAAGTCACTTAGCCTCAGATATATTCACTTTACTTAGGGACTCAGAGTGAACATCCTCATCAATTCTTCATCTAAAACCCAGGTTCTCTTCACCATGTATCTCCTGCCTCAACAACAATAAAAATCATGATCATTTCTTTCTCGGTGAGAACCCTATCCATTTCAAAGGAGAAGAAACCTTAACACAAATTGAGATGAGTTTTTAAAACAAAGGGAGGAGATTTATTGGCTCAAGTAACTGGAATAGCCAGAAGCAGAGCTCATTACAGACACTCAAGCAGTATCTTCAGGACCTGGTATTTCCTCTCCCCTCACCTCTCTCCCCTCTTCCCCTGTCTTTCTCTCTCCCCTCCCTCCACCTCCATCCTCCCTCCTTTATTCTGACTTTATTCTCAGGCTTCATAGGGAGCCAGATAACTGCAACCACTCTCCCTTCCAGCAAGGATGCCTGCCAGGATGCCTGCCCCCATAGCTCAAACAGAAGCAAAAGCTGTGATGGCTTCCCCTGAGAAAACGCCCACCACCTGAGCCCACCACCGACTGGGAACAGGTTCCTGAAGGTGCCAGCGGAGAGCGCACCACCCATCAGGCATGGACTGAAAGTGGGGAGGAGCAGTGCCTCCAAGCAAAACCAGGATGTCCTTTACACCTTCCCCTACTCAAAGCCATTCTCTCCATGGAGGCCCTCTCCCTCATCAGCTCTATCCCCGCCACTTATCTTCTTCCAAAACCTAATCACCCCCTCACATCTTCACTTGACGCCGGGCACACCATCCATACATACTCTTTGGACAAGTGAGAAATCACCGGCTCCTCGTCGTCTCAATCCAACCAGTCACCAACTCGCAGCTCAGGCCTCCACGTCGCTCTTACCCGGTTACTGTGACTCCAGCTGCCTCGTCTCACACCACTCACCTCTGACCTAAAGTTCAAGTCTAGTCTTCTCCTCCTTTCTTAATACTTTTTAATGTCTCTTTGTTTCCTGTAGCATAAAAACTATCTCATTTCTGACCACGTTCACCTTGTAGTTTAATCATGCCAACTACATGCAATTTCCAAAATTCAGTAAGCTGTCTTCACCTATCGTTCTGTTCACTGCCCTCAGGCCGGAATCTACCTGTGCCCTCTGTGGATGCAGGGGTTCACCCCTACTCCCAACACCTGTGAGGACAAGAGCCAGCTAAGGTATCCCTACTTCTATGAAACCTTCCTGAGTGCCACTGGGACTTCTGTGTGCCCCACTGGAGCCTACCTGATATCTCTCACCTTCAAGAGCAATGGTTCTCAAGAGCAAACACACTTCAGCATCATTAAAGAGCTGTGTCAAAATGCAGAGGCCTTGCCGAAACCGGTTTGGCTCAGTGGATAGAGCATCAGCCTGCGGACTGAAAGGTCCCGGGTTCGATTCCGGTCAAGGGCATGTACCTGGGTTGCGGGCACATCCCCAGTGGGAGATGTGCAGGAGGCAGCTGATAGATGTTTCTAACTCTCTATCTCTCTCCCTTCCTCTCTGTAAAAAATCAATAAAATATATTTTTTTAAAAAAATGCAGAGGCCTGAACCTAACCACACTAAACATACCAAACCAGACCAGGGCCCAGGCACATATACCTCAAAAAAGCTCCCAGGCAATTAGATCACCTGCCCCATCTCTAAGCAAAAACCACCAACAGACCCGTTTAGGAAAAGAAATTCCTATTAAATATCTCCAGTTCTTCAATTGTTCCTGGCCAGTAGGGAAACAATAAATGTTATGGAATGTAAGTAAGTCTTACAAATTACTGTGACTTTTACCAAAAATCACCCAATGGAAGAAAGTGAACCATAACACCATCTCTGGGCATTCCAATTTAAAATTCTTATACTTGTGGGGGGGGGGGGGGAAGGGATAGATAAAGAAATGACCTGAGCCACCATTTTCTCTGATAATTGAGAATAAAGCATCATCCTATATGTTCTATCGCTGAAACCAAGGATAAATGTTTCTGATTTCAGTTACAAGGTTCTCTATGGTTATGAGTCAGACTCTACATAGCACTTGCTGCTTTGAACAGTGAGTGAAACTCACACCACCTTCTGCGTAGGCTTCTGTGTGGCCAGACCCGAGCCACCTGTGGAGCAGCTCTGGTATGGCTGAAGCTTGGGCAGTGCACAAAGAAACGGAATTACCGCTACATCAAATCTAATTTAGTAAATACTCTCTGCTACCTTCGGGGCCAGACACCAGCTCTGTGCAGGAGGAAGGTGGCGAGAGGCACAGTGGCTGCCCTCATAGGGCTGAGAAACACTCACTGCAGCAAAAGCACATTAGTAATGTTGCTTGAATTTACAGTCAATAAAACTGAAGCTGCCCAATGTTTTTACCTGTATTCCACCATAACCTCTAAGTCAGATTAATAAGCTTATTAAACAGTTTTAAAAGAATACTAAAGCCCTAGCTGGTTTGGCTCAGTGGATAGAGTGTCGACCTGTGGACTGAAGGGTGCCGGGTTTGATTCCTGATCAGGGCACATGCCCAGGTTGTGAGCTCGATCTCCAGTAGGGAGCGTGCAGGAGGCAGCCGATCAATGATTCTCTCTCATCACTGATGTTTCTCTCTCTCTCTCCCTCTCCCTTCCTCTCTGAAATCAATAAAAATATATATATTTTAAAAAAGAATACTAAGGCATTTCCTGGTTTGAAGCAACATTATAGAAAGTCTTTTTCTTCAAAAACTAAATAATGTGTGAACAGGTTTTAAAAAACCCAGTGCCACTCACCTATTACACAGGCGTCTGAAATATTTTGCCCAAGGACGTAACGAAGGCAGAAGAGATTCCATTCTACATTCTAGTCAGAAATCAAACTGACAAAACTTCCGAGATGCAGCTGGAGTCTGTGTCACTGAGGCGCCCTTTCTTCCAGTTGCAGCATAAAAGCAAGGAGCAAAGAGGGAAAATAATGCAGCAAAGACACCCAGCCAACTTTTCTATTCTTTTCCTCATTGAGACAGGCAAACCTAGCACCAAGTTAAAAAGAAAAAAAAATCTAAGAGGAACTTTATTGTTTGTTTGTTTGTTTTTAATTAAAAAATCCTTAACTAAACACAGCTCCAAGTTTTACTCTGGAAAAAACCCACAACCTAGAAAAATACAGGATGGAACATGACAGTAGAAAAGAATGACACCTTCTTGTTCAAGAGAGTCAGTAAGTCAATATGCAAGTCAGAGGCGAAAGTCTGTTTCTGACCCTCAAGTACAAACTCTTGGGCTGATGAGAGATACAAACCTAATTCAAAGCATTAAAAGTAAATACTGCAGGCCTTTCTCTGAAGTGAAACTCTTTTAAGCCTCATAAGTGAACTTGTGCCTTGATAGTCACACATATCTAAGTTTCATTAGTATTTCATGAGCAAATTCATCCGAACATGCTCTTTGGGCCACATGCGCTGTAATGCAATAAAGCCTGGCCATTTCTTAAAAACCCAAAGGCCCAATTAGATTATGTGAATTAAGTTTATACAGAAATCAGTCAATACCCAAAGCTCCTGTTAGCATTCCTGCCGGCACTGTCTTAGGCAGAGAACAGGAGAATGCCATGCGAAAGGCACAGGGCCCTCCCACATCAGACTGAAAGTATGGACAAATCATCCCTGGTAAGGGGACTCTTCTGTGAGCAAGAAACTATCAACTCAGTTACATTCTGAAATAATGTGTTAAGCTTTTCTATTGGCCAGAAATACTCTTGGTTCATTTTGCATTTGTGCTCAGCTATGAACATTCTTTCGTTTGGAGTTTGCAAAAAAGTAGAAAACCAGATCTAATAAAAGCTGTAACTTAACTACACAATTTTTTCAGTATATAGACAACAATCTGATTTGTGCTTTTAAATAATCAACAATGGAGTTTATTATGGTGCTGGTTCCTCTTCAGTGAGAAAAAATGATCACTGACAACAGATTTGGAGATCTTAGACCCACTCAAAAGTTCAGATTCGTGGTTCCCGCAGGGGCTTCTTCCACATGGAAAACTGCAGGAATAAGTTTGGATAGCACTTTGGAAAAGCACACTGCAAGTCTCCGGGAGGAGGCAGCAGGGCCGGCTGTTTGGTAGGCACATTCTAGAAAGAAAAACATCTGTGCTTCTCCTCATTTGCAAAGACAGAACACACGAAACCTGGACTGCTGGTGCTAAATATACTCGCTAGAGGTCTGGTCAGATAGCCCTAACACCAAACAGGATGGCCTTCATTTGCAAGAAGCTTCTAAAGAGGCCTGTTACAAGATAAACAATAAGAAAACATATTTAAAAACATGGGGAAAACCGCCCACACTTAGAAAAGAAATATATTTAATTTAAATAATTGATATATAAAGTAAAAACAGGAAAAATATTATCTTATACCATATCTGTTTTCTCTTAATAGAATATAGGTTAATTTAATTATCTTACATTGTGCACTGTCAAGCCCGTAGCACCGTATACTCAGTAATGACAAAAATAATATGGTGTTTCCACCTACTTTGCAAAACCTACTATGTCAAGCAAGAACCATACCCTTAATTAGACCAACAAGCTCAGGCTGTCAAACCAGGAGAATTTCCAAGAAGTATAACCTTTTTAATGGAAAAATATATTTTCCTAGTACCCAATACAAGGAGACATAAAAGAAAATCAAATAAAAAATTTCCCACTAATATATTGAAACTATCCCCCTATTTCTCTCTACACTCAGCAAAATATTGATAAATATTGATAAATACTGAACTAAAGTGAATCCAAGATTAGTCCTTAAGCTGAAAACCTCATCATCCAATCATGGGGTTTTCTTCTCATACCTCTCTCTCTTTCTCTTTCTCTCTCTCTCTCTCACTCACTCACACACACACACACACATTCACACTCACACTCACAATCTCACTATTCCTAGCTGAAACTGTTGTTAAATCTTGACCAATCTCTTGAGAAACACATTTTGAAATGACTAATATAACATATGAATTTGCTTTTAGAACCCTAGCCAAATAAACTGAAGTCTGTATAAACGTATTGTTTTTTAAAAACAGATTTTTATTGATTTTTTTTAAGAGAGAGGAAGGGAAAGTGAGGGATAGAAACACCAATGAGAGAGAAGATTGCTTGGCTGCCTCCTGCACACCCCTCATAGGGTATGGAGCCCACAACCCAGGCATGTGCCCTGACCGGGAAATCAAACCAGCAGCGCCTTGGTGCATAGGTCGACGTTTAACCACTGAGTAACACTAGCTGGGCAAGCATATTCAGTTTTAATCTAGCCTAAACTGAACCTAATTAGGAAAGGTAACAAAATTTGAAGAAATAATATAATTCACAATAAAGAAAAAGAGTGTTATTAAAATATATTTTTAAAATAATGCCCAGGACACCAGAAGACTGACTTGTGTAATATATTCCGGGTCCTCAGATGTCTTCCATTTATGAGATTGTTAAAAACCATTTTTTAGAGTTGGTTTGATCTACTGTGTTGATTAAAAACAGGCTTCCAGATGCACTGACGGTCTCTATGCCAAGGTCTCAGCCAAGGTCCTTAACATGCTAACTGCCCCACTATCCCACCAAAAGCACACATTTCCCAATTTCTTCATCCTTTTGTGTGTTTGTTAACCTTTCAGACTTGAAGAGGTTTCTGTCTTTACAGCTGAGGCTTTTACCAGGGTTCATCTTTATATTCCCAAAGTGAATTGCCTCTTCATCCACTTTGACCATCTTTCTACTGGGGCATTTGTCATTTATTATTGATGTTTAAGGATTTTTAATATATTAAGAATAAACTTAACTCTATTATTCATATATTTTCTCCCATATATTATATAACTTTATTTGTAGCATCTTTGGCAGGTAGAACCTTAAATATTTTACATAGTTAAATCTACCCATCTTTTCCTTTTATGGAGTTGTGTATTGTGTCAAAAGCCTTTCCATCCCTAAAACTAAATAAAAATTATTCCCCTTGTGTCCAAGTACTTTTCTGAGTGTTTCTTTAAACATTCAAATCTTTAATCTCTCTGGAATTCATTTCTGTATATTGTATAAAGTATAACCCAGACACACATTTTCCCCCCCAAATGAACAGCCAACTTCCTACCACCACCTGTTCCCTCTACCTAACGCAACTTAAACCACTGTAGGCACCTAAACTCTGCTTAATGCTGACAGGGAACTTTCATGTCTGCATTGAAGTGATCACTTTTCAAAGCACATTGTTGTTCAAGGGCTCAGTATTCTGCTTCTAGTATTCTGCTTTCAGGTGCCACCTGAGTAGCCACCAATCTCCCTCAACACCTGCTAGAATGACAATAATGGGGAGGGGAGGGTGAGAGTATCAAATTTGACTACAATGCCAAAATACAACCGGTGGCCACCTGAGCAGTTTGCTGTGTGTACATACACCCGTACACCTGAGGTATGTGCTACGATTACCACCTGAGTTGCTGCACTGTCCAGTGTGTTCTTGACTCTGGCAAAGCTCTGGAAAACGATTCATGTTTACGTTAGGAGCTGACACTGCCTAACATGGCAGACTCAAACGTGGCGATGGGGAGCTGAGAGTCACAAATAGTCCAAAGGGTAAATTTCAACCTTGCCCCTTACTTAAAACGCCATTTAAGTGGGCTATTTGTCCTGTGTTGTCCTTCTGTCAGTGGCAAACAATGCTTTTAGAGGACAGCACCTGGGCTGAGAATAGGAAAGGGAAGTCCAGAGAAGAAAATGTTCAAGATGTGCCCAGGACTGCTCAGGGCAAAACACGCCCTAGCGGCAGAGAAGGTATGTCCGGCCATTAGCATAACTCATTAATTTCCTTGGCCTTGACCAAGGAAGATCTGAAGCAACAACTCTAATTCTAGTTTGGCTTTCCCTAAAGCAAGGTAAGTACTGCCGAATGGCAAGAACTCTACCCACTTTGCACTTGCATTTTCCATAGCAGGTATACGGGTTAATGCAAGCAGGCATTGTTTCTATGTCCTGTTCTCAGCACGTATGGCAACGAAATCAAGTTTCTGAGAACCAAGCCTGCCCTGAGCTGCCAAGGTAATGGTACTTTTCAGGTGCCACCTGAGTCGCCACCAATCTCCCTGAACAACAAAACCATCTTCTCTACCTTCAATGACAACAACCAACAAACATAATTTCAAAGCCAGTGCAGCCCAATTTTATTATTATGAAAAAACTTAATAGTCTACACTGAGCCAGCAAGCCCTGTCCACTAGTGTGGACACAGCGGATGTACTTCCTGTCCTCGTGGAGCTTACAATTCATAAAAAGTTGAGAAAGAATGTTTATGGAAGCACACTTAAAGGATATGCACTATCTCCATCCTTCAAATGTCTCCAAAATCTCTTCCCCTTCGAAGGCAGACTGTTTCGAATGACGCTCACCTCCTCACCCTGTGAGGCCGTTAGGAAGGGAGCTGGGAACGTGTTGGCCTAGGTGGGGCACTGTGATGTTGGCTGATGCGTCCACAGCATCACTACTGCGAGGCAGCCACTGTTCATTCCCTCACATGGGGCCGTTTCCAAGGCCTCCAATCTTCAAATAAAAGTTTGCTTGTTTTCAAATGTTATGCCATAAATTGACGAGGCTTCTCTTTTGCACCGTCTACTATGAAGCTTAGAGACATATTTGTGCCCCACTGAGAACAAATATTAGAGATCTGTATCAGGCTTTTATTTTGTTTTACATATTTGTTTTGCATTTCTTGCTATAGTTTATGAATCTCTATAAACCACATTAAATTTGGGAGAAAATGAAACAAATGAGTAAAGTTTGCCTTAATGCATCATAAGAAAAATTTTCTTTTTAAATTTAAGGAGTCAGAAAAAAAGTCAGAGTGAGAAGTCAAGGGAGAGAAAGGATTTCAAGAATATGATGTATGGATTTAAAATATAAAAACTCAACTCTCAATGGACTGGGGAAACGGAAGGGAAATGAAGAGGCAAGAGCAGGGAATTTCCCAAGCAATCTGTATTTATTTACAGAAATTAGACAAATGGTAGCAGAAAAATGACTTTGGGTAAACAAACTTATTATATGGTTTAAGTCAGTGGTCGCCAACCGGTGGTCCACGGACGAGATCCGAAAGGTTGGCGACCGCTGGTTTAAGTCATATAAAATATTTAGAAATATTTATGATTCCACTCAAAATGATAAAAATAAGTCACAGTTAATCAAGAAAACAAAAATTGCTTCATAAAAATGGAAAAACAAACAGGTTGTTATTAACCTGTTTCTTATCTGAGCTCCCCCAGCCCCCATATTAAGGAAAACCCTACACATGGCAGCATGAGTCCACTGCCCTCTAGCTTTCTGGATGGCCAGCGTGGTCTAGGTGGTGTTTCAACCCCACAACCAGCACGGCCAAATCGTGTTCTTGCTAGACAGCCTCTCACCTTCAAAGTCATTGTCATCTTTCCTAGACACCAAGGATTTGCAGTGATGTCACTGTTGTATGTCCACTCTGGTTCACATTGTTGAGCCACCTCCACTCAGAATTATCAGCTTCCAAATGTCTTGCTCCCCGTGCCCCAGAGAGCCCCAAGCTTGCTGGAAGCTTACACCCAGTTCCAGGCAGCACTGAGGAGATTTGGGTTGAGTCCTGTCAATTCCAAGTCCATAGGTGGAAAATACACTCCAGCCCTAGCCGTTTGACTCAGTGGATAGAGTGCCAGCCTATGGACCGAAGGGTCCCAGGGTTCAATTCCAGTCGAGGGCACATACCTTGGTTGCAAGCTCCTCCCTGGCCCGGGCTCTGGTCAGGGTGTGTGCAGGAAGCAACCAATCGATGTGTCTCTCTCACATGTTTCTCTCACATTGATGTTTCTGTCTTTCCCTCTCTCTTCCACTCTCTCTATAATCAATGGAAAAAAATCCTCGGGTGAGGATTTAAAAAAAAAAAAAGAAAGAAATACACTCCAGATCACCCAACACACCTTCCCATCCCTTTCCTCCCACATATTGAATTAAAAAATTAAAATGTCTTGCCATAGCCGGTTTGGCTCAGTGGACAGAGCGTCAGCCTGTGGAATTGAAGAGACCCAGGTTCCATTCTGGTCAAGAGCATGTCCCTAGGTTGCAGGCTCGATCCCTGGTCCTGCTCAGGGCATGTGTGGGAGGCAACCAATCGATGTGTCTCTCTCACATCAATGTTTCTCTATGTTTGTCTTTCCCCCTCCCCTTCCACTCTCTAAAAATCAATGGAAAAATATCCTCAGGTGAAGATTAACACACACACACAAAAAAAAATAAAAGTAAAATGTCTTAAGAGCAGGCAGAGTAAAAAAATTAAGTGCACTTAGTTCTCCTCTGCTAAAAGCAACATTTTTGTGCAAGGATGAGGTTTGGTTCCACTCTCCAGGACCACAGTGCCACAGCTCACCTGTTCCCACCCCAACTCTGCAATCCCCTCCCTATGAATGAGCAGCCAACAGAGGGCTATAAGTAAAGTATCTGACTCCCAAAGAAGTAGGTACATGTCGCAACTATGGTTACCATGTAGGGTCAATGAGAGGCCATTCAGAATAAGTGATGTTTTTCTGATCATATTTTATTCCTTCAAAAGCGTACCATTTCTTTTAGACTGTGGTTAGTCTGCACACCAGTTGGTTCCAGATAAGCAAGACTTGGCTGTGGTTGAAGTTCTGCTAAGTGAACGGGAAGGGAGGTTCAGATCCCGGGAAAGGAGGGCAAATGTGTACAGTCCCAGGGCAGAGAACCTTGGCACCTGGGTCACGCCGTAAAGACAAGCACTGTGCCCACTTTAATCACACACTCAGAACACACCATAGCAGGGCCCTGCAAACTGCAAGCAATCAATAAATATTTGCTATGAATAAACTTACTAACTGAAATAGATTATTCTGTAAAGGACTAAAAAGAGCTAAAAAACAAGCCCACTGCCAGGAGGTGGCAAGGCCAGGTCTGTCTGGCTCCGGCGTCGGTGGTCTTCCCCTTCTCATTGGGAGATAGGTTCACTGAGGTCTCACGTAGAGAACCCCAAATCACAAGAAAAACATGCTCCATCTCCCTGGAAAGTCAATTTTACTCAAAGTTGGATAATTTTAAATATTTGTTATAAAAACTTGGTTACCAAACTTTAAATATTTGGTAACAAATACCAATATATTATGAAAGAGAATACAGACTTCATAGTCATTTTCAATTACCTGGGCCATCATCTTTTGCAGTCTGCAACAGCCCCAGACTCTTAAGGACACAGAGCACTCTCCTCCTAGAGGTCCATGGATAGAAGAAAATCTGAGACTCAAAACATGGCTCCATAAATACTTGTTGAGCAACACTAGCAAGCATGTGTTAAGTGCCAGCAATACAATGTAGTCCCTGACCTCAAAGACCTTAAGCTAGTCTAAAAAAGAGAAACAAGTTAACCAGTAATTAAGAGTGCTAAGATAGATGCCTGCAGAGGGTCCATAGAAACAGAGGGGCCTGTGGGGAATGTTGAAGAATTCCCAGGGGGTGACCCAGGCACTACTCTCATCCCTGAGCTGCTTCTTGAAAACGATACAGGAATTAATAATATGGGGGAGCTGAGGGGAAGTTACTGATGGAAAGAGAATAGTGTTTAATAAGTTATAAATTTTCAAAAAAACCACAGTATTCTGAAAGGGCCAGAACTAGTGCAATACAAGAGAAAGTAATCATATTACACTGGAAATATATACCAAAAAAGAAATAAAAAATTGATAAGATGCCCAACTTACAGTGCAAATATGAAAATGAAAACAATGAGATATTTGTTATCTATCAACATGGCAAAAATTTAAACCGACACTATTAAATATCACAGATAAAATCTGTACCGTAGATAAAAATATAGGATGGTACCTCTCTCAAGGGCAATCTGGACATATACACAAAATTCAAATGTTGATGGATACTTATAACTATGGGAAAAAATCTAACACACATCAAAAGAAATTAAGTAATTAGGTTGGCCCATCAATACAATAAAATACTGTGCAACCATTACAAAGGGTGAGGTAAGGTGTGGAAGGTTGGGAAAGACTGGTAAAAAAGGCAGGTTAGGCTGATTTTTGAAGAACTGAAACTGCAGACACGTCGATATATTCCCGTCTTACAGGACAAGACAAGGTGGCAGTGCCCCTCTGCTGCCTTCACTGGCCGCTCTGATTAACCTGAGAATCACCGCTGATCAGCTATGGCCACCCTAATAATTCCACAAGTACTTTACCGTTTGTTATTTATGCCAGTTGTTATTCAACTAAGTAAAGATCCGAGATCTTTCAGAAAGCCAGCCTTAAAATTACCCAGAGATTATACCCAGCAAATAAAAGGATTGTTTAATTACTTGGGTAAATTCTAAAGAATGAGGAGCCATGCAAACACACACAAAGGGGGGTGGGAGCAAGTTATAGAACAGGCTGTTCACTATGAATCCCTCTAAATGGTGTGCACATTGAGGCGTGTGACGTGGACATGTGTGCGGTGCACCGCAGGTGTGTGTCTGCACACGCAGGAGCGCGTTCCAGGAAAGGGCTGGGAAACAGAGCCAGCAGCACACTGCTCCTCACAGCACTGTGCAGTTACATGATGAAGATGTGGCTGCAGCAGCAGGGGCTGGAATGGCTTCGACACTAGTCTAATCCCCTGAAATCACACCGTTTCTTCCAGCAATACTCGAAATGGTTTGTTCATCTTCTCAGCTAGGGTAAAGTTTACCATATCTCCCCCATCATCAGACTTTTCACCAGTTCTTCCTAACTAACAGTGATTGGCACTCGAGTGTACCTACATTACAGTCCACCAGAACAGCATTCTTGCTGACTACTTAAGGAAGGATGGGGATGGAGGGTGTTCAGCAAGGTAGTGTAAAGAAAACCATTTTAGGCACAGATCACCTAGCAACTTAAGATGATTTGGGGCATGATTAAACAGGCTGTTAGGGCTGGGAAAAACCAGTACCATGAATGACTGACTTCTCATCAGAACTGAATCAACTGTCATGTGGCTTCAACTGAAAGCTACACCCCCATTTAGTAACAGCTTGGTAAGGGGAAGGCATGCAAACAAAGCCATGGTATCTGTCTGTATACCAATTTTAAGTCACAACTGATTTGAGAAACATTAAAATATTTTAAACACGTTAATCAAAATAATATGTAACCACAGTAAGGCCTAATTTTCTATCTAGCTAACTGGGTCACGAAAAAATAAGATGTCCCAAATGAAAATGATCTGGATGTTAACATCTGCAAATAGCTTCAGTTTAAAATACAATTCTTCAGAGAAATGCAAAAGGCTCAGGATTTAAGGGTCCCAGGATCAGCATACCAACTGTATAATCTTCATACCAACAGCTTCAAAATATGTTCATAATCAATGCCTGGAGATGGCTGAAAGCTAGGCTAGCGTTAGATCTGTAAGCCAGTGTCCATCTCTCCACACTGCACACAGAAAGGAGTGCGGAACTCTTCTGGACAACATGATCTGGACCTGGGAACCATGTAAGAGCACTAAGGACAAACTCAGAAACAACTGTTGCTAAATACTTGATCATCCAACTGACTTCAAGTAGCAGTTAGTGGTTCCATGACCAAAACAGGTAGGAGACTTGGGTCTGCACTCAGCCTCTTTACAGGGCAGTGTTCTCACCTGAAAGGTGAGGGTGACAACTGTACACACCTCATGAGGTCACTGTGAGGATTAGCATGAAAATGCTGTAACGCGTTTAGAACATTAACTCGACAAAGACTTAGTAAATGCTATTTATTCGCATTAGAAATACATTGGTGGCAAGGTGTGGAATCTCCTCCAAAATTTACCTGTGTATCTGGCCACTGAGGACAAGGTCTTGAAAATCATCTTCAACTCTTCAGCTGAATCCGGCTCTTCCAGGACCAGCAAGCCAAGCTTCAGTTCCTTGAAAGTGCTCTTTTCACTAGTTTCCAGAATTATGTATGTATCGTACCTTGCCAAGAACTTTCAGCCCCACTACCTACTCCTAGCATGGGCAACTGACTTGCAGCATCCTTCACATCTCTGTACACACCACTTCCTCTGGAGCCCTTCCCAAACCCTCCTGTGAATTCGGAAGGACCATTCTTCATGGTTAACTGCAATCCAGTTCATGTTCCCATTGAGAACAACTAGTTTCTGATAAGCTTACTGTCCTTGTTCATTCAAATTCTAATAAGATGTTTCCAGTTTAAAATCTAAATACCACCTTTCCAGAGAGTCAGCTCTGTTGCTAAGATAGGATCAAGCCCATTGTGCTTTATATTCTTAATATGTCTGTTAAAACGGTATCAGATGAAAGCCAACCTATTCAAGGGATCTGCTGTTTACTGGTCTTCACCCAAGAGATGTTTTTGAAGAATTCCACAGCTTAAAAGGAAAAAGGATGAAAATAATCCCCAACTTACCGATGAGAACCTCTGGGCAGAAAAGTGAAATGATTTTGTTCAGCACAGAAAGCTAGACAGAGTTATAAACGCAATAAGGAGCCAAGGTTCCGGTTCTGTTTCCTTCCACTATAGAGCCATTTTTGTGCACTGAGAACCATTCAAGAGAGTCTAAGCAATAATCTTAAAATGCAACAAGTGCTCATTCAATGCTACCGAACAACTTGCAAAGCTTTTTAAACTATGGGTGTCCTCTACTGTAGAAGAAACTCAAGAGGGAAGGCCTGGTCCTTTGCATGTTGAAAAAGTTGAATGGGTGCCCTGGCTGGGTAGCTCAGTTGGTTAGAGTTGTCCCGATATGCCAAGGTTTGGGGTTTGATCCCCAGTCATGGCACATATAAGAATCTACCAATAAATGCATAAATAAGTGGGACAAATTGACCTCTTTCTCTCCCTTCCTACCTCCATTCCTCTCTCCAAAAATCAATTTTTTAAAAAAGTGCCATGGGTGATTCTTATCCCAGCAAAGGTCAAGAACCCATAGTTTAATCAATCAGTATCGTTTGCTAAATATCTACTCTGTCCCCAGCAAAGTGTTTCTGAGACAAGAATTACTTATATAAACTAAATTAGAGAAAAAATAAGACTGAGTATAATGAAGTGCTGAATTTGCTAAATTCAGAGAAAGTAGCACAAGAGCACAGGCGTGGATGAGCTATTTGTGGAGCAAGAATAATGGACAGATAGGTCCCGAATGATAAACGGGCTAAGTTTTCACGTAGTGCAGCGTAGAGTCCTAAGGATCCAGGAACAAAGGAGCGGAGTGCACTTTCCCACCCTGGCCCTGCACCCACTTCAATAGCAATAGCTGCATGCTTACCTTTCATGCAGGAAGCTTCAGCCTCAAATTCATTTAAAAAAGAATTCTGATGGCTTTTAAGAGTTTGAAAACTCTCTTATTTACAAATGCAAAAGAAAAAAATCAGTGGTGAAGTAACTTATCCCAAAGTCACAAAACTAACCAATGGTCTAGAACAGCGGTCACCAACCTTTCGGACCTCACAGACCACCAGTGGTCCGTGAACCACCGGTTGGCAACCGCTGGTCTAGAACCCAGGTCCTCAGCTCCCAAGCCCTCGGCACACACACCGCACCCACCACGACATCCCAAGAGAGGGACCATGTGAGCTTCTCAGAGCACCCAAAACACCAGCCTGACCAGAACCCATGGTCTGTTTCAGGTCCTGTGTCTCAAACCTGGATGGGACTGTGGAGGGGGAGGAGAAGTGAGAGGAGCCTGAGCAAGCAGCAGAATAAAACACAGCCACCCTCCCAAGACAGGTCTTGAACACAATTTTAGGGAGATTTTTTAAAAATTAAAACCTGACCAAAGAAACGCCATGTTTGTGATGGGCCTGTAAGGGGACTTCCTGGTGGAATTGTTCGATCATGCTCTTCAAGGAAGTAGTAAAAGGTAAGAATGCAGAGGCAGACGTGGGAGTGGGGCATTCAGCAGAAGAGCCTGAGATCCAGGGCCAGTTTATGTTTGCCACAATGCAGCAGCTCCTCTGTAGAATTTCAGAGGACCATAGGGGAGTTGCTCCCTCTCCCAAGGTGTTGGCCACACCTGGAAATGGACACCCTGCCGTCAGATGCCCCGAATCACTGGAGAGCCAAAGCTCCTCCTCTCCAGCAGCACATCTAACTCTTGTGCCCATGTAAGAAAAACTACAACAGGACTGTAAAATGCTTTTGCTCTGCGTCTGTTACTCCCACAGCATCCTCTGACACTGGTATTATCACCATCACACTGCTGAAAGAGACAACCACAGAAGTCAGTGCCAAGGCCAACTGAGATGTCTAGAATTTAGTGTTCAGACTCAATGCTCAGTCCACACACAGTGGCTTGAGCACAAACCTCAATCCTCACATTTCTATGTTGATCACACAGTGAATGTATAATCTAATAGGACCCACCCAATCATGTCTGAAATGACATGTCTATCACTGAGTTCACTGCCTATTCCCCAAATGCCTCCATCTTCCACTTCCCTACTTCTGTTCATCTAAACTCAAACCTTGTTTCCCCTTTGACTCTAATTAGCTGCTAAACACTTAAATTAAGGGCTTTGATCATAGCTCAAGAACAAAAAAATTCAATGACTCTCTACTGCCTAGCAAATGAAATCCAAACTCCTTCACCAGCACCACAGCATGGGAGCCCTGCTAACAGTCACAGCCTGGTTTCCCCCAGTCTCCAGAACACAGCCCAGGTTATCACTAACCTGCAAGTGTTGGCTATTCCCCAAGCACACTCAGTGCTTACTAAGCATGTGACCTTGGGAAAGTCACTTAATCTGGGCTTTATTTTACTCAACTATAAAATGGGTATAATAATACTTGCCTGAAAGGACTAACTTAAGTAATAAAAATGAGAGTGCTGCTATAAATTTTAAGGTACTATAAAAACACCGACATTATCATTATGTCACAGTTATAATTTTATACCTGCCTTGCTCCAGAAAGGATAGAAAGTAGCTCACATAAAACACAAATAACAAGAGTTTAAAGTGGAAGCAATAAAAGAAATACTAAACAAAATGTGATGCGGAATGCCGCTAAGAAAAATGCATACCACAATTGCCTATGTAATCTTTCAGGTTAATGATTTGGCCTGAACACTGTAGTTTGACTTGGAAAGAAAACTAAGTCAAGCATACAGTGTCCAAAAAACTGAAAACAAAACCAGTAGTCAGAAATAAACTAGTTCCTACTATAAGACCAGGCAAAAATTTCTCCTACAGGTTCTTATTCTGCGATGTAAATGGACAGCATGCTCATCGTCTTCATCCTGGATGATCTATTTCATTACATCATATCAGATCGAAAGCCTCTTGAGGTCAGGTAATTGTCTTATTATGTTTGTATCTCTAACAGCACTTAAAGCAATTAGTCTACAAACAACACACCTCAATTTTTTTGAAATTTTTTATTGATTTTAGAGAGGAAGGGAGAAGGAGAGATAGAAACATCAATGATGAGAGAGAATCAGTGACCAGCTGTCTCCTGCACACCCCACACTGGGGATCGACCCTGCAACCCAGGAATGTGCTCTGACCAGGAACTGTGACCTCCTGGTTCATAGGTGGATGCTCAACCACTGAGCTACACCAGTCAGCCAACACAACTCAATTTTTATATACTGGTTTCCATGGGTCCAATCTCTCCCTTCCTATTTCCAACTCTCTTGCACACTACCATATCAAACCTAAAACATCACTTTTACCACAAGATTCCTTACTTTAAAAACCTCCCCAGCCTCTCTGTGCACGGAACAAATACCTCCTTCTTCACCTTCACAGCACAATCTAGACCACGACCTCCCGTCTTCTCCCTCCTCTAATGTTTTTGCCCTTTTGAGCTCAGCTTAAAAATCTCACCTCCTACTGAAAGTCTGACTAGCAGCAACGTGGTGGAGGGAGACTGGAGAGGAGGAGACTGGATAGTCAGAAGTCTTGTGTTCTGATCCGTTACTCATCTGTTCAGAGACTGTGGGCAAGCCACTGACCCACTGTGAGACCCTCTCAGCATCTACTAGTAGTCATGGCTTACGACCAGTGCATCTACATTACCTTCCAGCTATAGGGTTCTAGGATGGGTGGGCTCCTACAAACGCAGACACACCCTGATCTCTACTCTGATCCTTCTTATCTGTTACATATTTTAATATGTAATTACAAACACTGTCTTTCAATCTTCCCTAAGTAAACATATCAACCGTCCCACAGCAGAGCCTTATAGTCCCTTGCTGTCCCCAAAGATAACCAGCACAAGAGCAGGTATATAACACTTTGCGTAAGCAAAGAACTGTTTAAGTAACTATTTTTTAAAAGATTATAATATACTTGCTTACTATAGTATGAATCAGCAAAAAAGGGGGGCTTTCCCCCTCCCCCATTAAACAGACCATTAAAATAAGTGACGAAGACAAGAAAACATCAAAGTCACTTTTCTCTAAAAAGTATATTCACTTAGTAGGCTATAAAGCCAGTCAGTATAACCCCATTACTTAAGGTGACCACCTGCCAAACACAACTGAGTTAACATACACAACATAATGTTTATTATCTTTGATTGCAAAGTGAATGCCCACCAGCAAAATAAAAATAAGACCAACCATAATTTTTATTATTTTACTAATTTTACATATACATTATTGCTATAGTTCCAACATAAAAACCGATAAAGTGACGCAGCGGATGAGGAAATAAATCACGTGACAAACTGTACTTAATATTGCAGGCTGCATAAAGCTACTACAACCAATACTCATATTGAGCTTAGATTTGTGCTTTTCACATTGTCTTTTTGAAAAAATTAATAATATGGCTCCTTTTCCGGATGAATACCCAGGGTCCTGGACGGTACTTAAAAAATAATCTGATACATCGAGAGGTTGCTGATTCTTCTTTTGCTCTTTACTAGTCCTGTCAGCAGAATCTAGGCAACAGTGAAAACCTGAGTGTTTAACTGGAAAAAATAAATTAAAAAGAAAAAACAAAGAAGCGATATCAGTCACTGAGTACAAACAAGATACCATATCAATACTCAATAAGTTAACTTCCTGTAGTTAAAACACACAGCTCTATAAACTACACACATGGTACATAAAGAGCTTCTTCCATCAGAGGTTCTGAAGCTCAAGACAATTCTCATTTCCAACTTGAAATATCCCGTAAATGGACCAGTAAGTCAGGCCCTGGCTCCGCTCGTGCTATTTTTGGTCCCAATGCTATTACTGCTGAAAGAGTTTATAAGGGCTCACTGCCAGCTTAGACACGGTCAGAAAGATGTCAGTACAACACAAAACCGATTTGTTCCTAAGAAGAAATATAAATCTACAAAATTACCCAATTATCCTTATTCACAAAATGTCAATAATGTGCAAAAACATCCAGTAAAAGAAGATAGAGAAGGAAACTGCTATTCTGTGAACCATAATTATTACCTCGTTCAACCTTGATTCCACTCTGAAAGATATTTATCTTATTTAAGCAACACAAAAAGATAATAAGGGAGAATTCTGGCCCAAAGAATGTCCTTAAAAGGAAGAGGAAGAAAGACTCCATCCAGGAGGGATGCAGAAACCCGGGGAAGGCAGATGTGGAACTAGCCGATCCACACGCTACCTACCACCCAATATTAGATTTCCCCAGAGAAATACATAATAAGCATGTTTGCTCAGGCATTTAACATTAAAGGAGGCAAGAGCAACAAGAACAGGGGTGACCGAAAAGGGGCATGTTTTGTCTGTGACTTGTTCTGTTCTGTAAACAGTAATTATTTGAATAGTTCTAAATGCAATCACTTCCATTAGGAAAACACATCCCTGCTCAAATTGAGGTTTCACAGTCTTTATGAATTACAAAAACTGTGTAACTGAACCAATACTGTTGCATAAAAGCAAATTAATGACAGTCACACACCAGAGTTTTAAAAGAAAATTAATTTTAACAGTGGCCAAAAGAAGGTTAGTATGTAAAGACTGGGGCTGTGGGTTTTCAATATTAAATACAAAACAAAAATAACTGGTAACAAGGCAGTCATCACTACATAATACTAGAGTCTTTCTGCAACAAAGGAAATAGATATTCATGAAGATGAGTGACCAACTGAAAAAACACAACTAAATTCAAGATCCAGTAATACAGATTTAAGAAACTTTAAATATTTCATTTTGAATGGAAAACACTTATGAAAGATAGCATTTAAATGTTCAGTTCTGGGATTATAGAATCATCTGCTTAAGATATTAAAGGCTCCTTTAAACACATTTGGTGGCTTGATAAGAGCAATTTAATTTAACTTATTTCAGAATCCACTGACCAGGTGGATAACAGCTTAACAATGACTTCAACCCAGACAGCAGTGAGACATTTCATTTCTGCTGCTTTATACCGCCTATCCGTTCAGAAATAGGTAAATTAAAAATACAGCACAATACCACACCATTTAAACCTGAATAGCAGTAGTTGTTTGTATTTCCCCTGACTACTGGGATTTTTGATGACAAAATGAAAGAAATTAGAAATCAGTTTGGGAAAGAGGTTAAAAATTACTTGTACAAAATCGCTTACAAGCAGACTGGTCCTTTCTTTTTTTTTCATTTTTAAAAATATATATATTTTATTGATTTTTTTACAGAGAAGGGAGAGAGAGAGAGAGTTAGAAACATCTATCAGCTGCCTCCTGCACACCTCCGACTGGGGATGTGCCCACAACCAAGGTACATGCCCTAGACCAGAATCGAACCTGGGACCTTTCAGTCCGCAGGCTGACGCTCTATCTACTGAGCCAAACCAGTTACAGCCAGACTGGTCCTTTTAAAAATTAAAAGCATTTGGTCAGCAGTGATATGAATTTTCAGGACCTAAATTCAAAAGCCCCAGTGGGGCAAGGTAAGAAGGAAGTGACAATGGGTTTTCTGAAAACTTGTGGAAGCCACCTGACAGATGCAAAAGCAGACAGGCACCGTACAACTTCTGGAGGCTCAAAAGTAACATAAAATACTCCATCCAACAAGCTTGGCTCACAAGTCAGAGTTAGGAATAAAGCAATACTACCACATTCCCAGGGCATTTTAATCCTCACTAAGATAAACTAGTTGGATAAAAAATGTCTAACAGGAAAATCTACTCAGATGTCAAAAATTATAAGTGAAATCACTACCTCAATTTTAAAAATCACTAATCAATCAAAATAAAATGCACAAACTTGTCCAGACTAAAACAAACCCAAAAAGAATTATGAATTATATTTTTAAAAACTGCTTGCAAAGCACATGCTTTCCTGTTAAGTATTCTACTTTATTTTAAACACTATAATCTCAACCTAAAAGAACAGCTAGCCCTCATTCTCTTTAACTTCACTTTATTTGTGGAAATAGATACAAGGAACACACATGGTCTCTCCTTTAGCCTGGGCTGTGCTCTGATTAAGTCAAGAAACAGCTTCCGAGAGTGTGGGGGGTCAGGAAGAAGCCATCTAAAATGAGCATGCACCTGGATCACTTCCAAGATGACACTTATTTAAAGCCTATAGTCTCCATTTGAGAATTTGAGGAAATGAATTTTTACAATAGCATGGAAAGCCAACCAGAATATAAAAGGCCAGTTCATAATATTCATCCTTTTCTGTATTACAGAAATTGTACCAGTGAAATTTTGTTTGTAAAATGCAATGTCCATTTTCTCCTCTTGGATAAAATACCTACAGCCTCGGTGGTGGTTAAATTGCAGCTATAAAGGAAATTGTCCCGAGATAAATGGTTTCCCTATGAGAAGGTTTCGCTGCTACACTTCACCTCAGGACAATAAATCAAATTAACTGCACCTTGTCCTCTGTCCAGTGACATCATCAGTTTGACCACATCTTGGGAATCTGGTGCAAAAACATATGCTACTTAAGGCAGGAAATCATATTCCTGCTTTTTGTCCACCTGACCTCAAGCTTCAGATCTCTGAAACAGTCATTCACCTGAACAGTCTGGTGGAAGCCACAGATTTTTTTTCCCCTGCTGCATTTTGGGGCCTGCCTACTGGAGGTTAAAGAAGAAAAATGGTAAGAACTGGTTATTTTAAAATGGCTTTAGCCCATTAAATCTAGATATTTGTTACAAATTAAACTGAAAATCAAAGTCTCACCAAATCTGTATCTAGCAACTGACCCTAAAAGGCCTTAACATAATTTCAGAGGTTTAACACATCAGTGTTTAACAACAATTCTGATACTTTCCTCTCCCAGCCTGGGAAAAAACCCCATGAGAAGCAACAACATGATTTTAAAAACACACTATGACTATACAAAATAAAATGGAGGAAAAACTTCATCAAGGCAAAGACGAAAATTCAAAATTACTGTTTCTTCTACATAGTTGAAATTAATCTGCCTTTCGCCGACCAACTGTCCCAAACCTACATAGAACAAAATCAATTCTGACAATTTTAAGAAGAGGGGGGCGGGTGTGCTGGGAGGGTGGTAAGTTCAGAGATGAGGGTGGACACAATGACAGTGTTTATTCCTCCATTTTACTCATTTAATCATGACACAAACACTCAAAGAAAACAGAACCCCATTTCTGTTTTCGGGAGTGCTCCAATGAAAATAAGCAAATCTGTGACAGTGACAGCACAAAATTAGTATCAGCCCCATTTTAAATTCCAATAAAGAGGTTGAAAAGGGAGCGCAGCCCTGAGAAGTTCTGAAAGTGCTGTAAATTAGGATTTATAAAATACTTAGCTATTCCCCAACTGGAAAAAAAAAAAAAAAGATTGGTTTCAAAAATCCTGCAGATCCACCTTTAAGTGTTTAATTTGGGGGTTGGAGCCAGAGGGCAAGGGGCTCCACCAAAACAAAGTGAAACCCTAAAAGGCTTCATTTAGCCTCTGAAAATAGGACAGTCCCCCCCTCCCCCGCCCCCCTTAGGCCCAATATTACTGCACACTGTAGGAAAGTCTTCTTAAGAGAAAGAACAAGGCAGAGTTAATGCTCAGCTCGGGGCTGTGGGAAGGCTGGTGAGGCCTCGGAGGGTCAGCTGTGCCCGCGGAGGAGGGGGTGCGTAAGGACTGGGTGAGGGGAGTCATTTTGGTTATTAGTAAATAAATCAGGCGGCAGAGAACATGAGGCCTAGGCAACTGCAGGAGGAGCCAGGCCTCGCTCCCCCTTCTCTTCCCGGCACAGCCTGGGTTTGATCTCAGAGCCCTGTGGATTGCCAAGGAAAAAAAAAAAAAGAATCATATCGAACCACAAAAGCACATGGGGCGAATGTAAAATATAAACACGGCGTTGGGCTGTGAGTGGCTGTTATTAAAGGTCTGAATTACTAAACATGAGAGGCGGGGAAAGCCAGGCGGCCATTTCAATAATATAAACCTCCCCGAATTAGACATTATTCAAATGAGAGAGGATCCGCGCAGCGCGAGCAGGAGGACCAGCTCGGCGTGCAGACGCGCCGCGGACGACGGGGATCCCCGCCTCCCCACTCCACGGGAGGGAGACCGGGATGTTAGCAACGGTGTTAGGGCGGGGGTGCCCGCGCCGCCGCCTCAC
>NW_005871327.1:36442-64631 GCF_000147115.1 Myotis lucifugus | reverse complement strand
CTCCTCCCCGCCCCTCCGCGCCTTCCGTCCCCGGGCGCGCGACAGGGGGCGCACAAGGCCGCCCGCGTGGAGGAGCCCCGCCCCTTCGGGCGCTCTGCGCACGCGCCTCCCGGCCGCCGCGGCTCCTTAGTCGCTGAAGCGCCCTCAACCTGCCAGTCACCCCTTTGCTCCACTTTCCCGTCTGGGCTTTGCGCATGCGCGACTCTCTCCACGCGCCTGAAGGACAGTCGGCGCATGCGCGACCTCTCGTGGCTCCCTCCAGCGCGTACCCAGTGCAGTGGGGGTACGTGGAGCGCCCGGGGTTCGCACAGCCCTCCCCCTCCTCCTCCTCGCTCCCCCCAGCTTTGCCCCGGTTTCCCCGGGCCCAGGGCATTCTGAAGGCAGGGCAGGGCGCCCGCGGCCCAGAGCGTGGAGACTCGTGACTACACGTGGGCGCACACTTTGAGGCTTTCCGCGCGGTTGAAACGCCGGCCACCGGGTGGGGCCGCGCCTCCGCTAGGTGACTTCCGGCCCTGCGGGCAGGTAAGGCGGAAATGCCCGCCGCCGGGCCGAGGCACCTGCTGAGCCTCGCGCGGGCGGCCCGCTCGAAATTTGAATCGGAGGAGTCCCCGCCCTTGGCTCTGCCCGAGCCCCGGTCCGCGGGCCCAGCGGGAGCGCGCCCCCGGGTTAACTTAATTAGCCCCTGTCCCTTCCGCTCTGCAGCCTCGCTTTTCCCGCCGGCCCAGCCTGGGGCCCTCGGGCGGATCGCACCAAGCGGCGGCCCCTGGCCTTGGACGGACAGGCTTCCTCCCCTTCCCTGGCCTAGGAACTTCTGTTAAAACCCAGCAAGAAAGTGGAACTGATGGCCTATGAATAATAACGGCGAAATCAGCAATAGCTTCATGGATTTTACTTGGCTGTTATCTCAGCGTAAATAGGATAGGTGTTTTCCATTGCAGATAGTATTTCTTTGTAACTAGCCATAATGTCCTAAGACTTCTTTAACTTGAATGGTAAATTTCCCTGGACAAGACCCAGGTGTAATTTCTTACAAAAGAGCTAAGATTTTTTCCTTTTTTTAAAATTTTGTTTGTCAATTAGTTTACATTCAATATTATTTTGTATTAGCTTCAGGTGTACAGCATAGTATTTTATGATCAGCAAAGAAAGGTTTTTTGTTTTCTATTCTGAGTATTATTTTTTTAATTTAAATTCTATATTGTTGAAAGTGTTGCATTTTTAAAAATTGTCTGTGGGGAGCCGATACAGGGTTAAGCCTCGGACTGACCTGTTGGCAAAGTCACAAACAAGTCTTCTTCCGAGTCTTAAACAACCCAATCTGAGAGGTGGCCACTGATTTACACATGCTGTCATTTAAAAAATAAAAATGGGGGAATTTGCCAGAAGCCGGTCCACCCTTGCTGCTTGACACAGTCCCTGCAGGGAAGAAACATCTGCACAGCTTATGTTTCAAGGGACCTGGCGGATATGGCATATGTTTGCTCCCCCTCTTAGTGCTATGTGTTTTAAACAGGACCACCTCCCCGAGAAAGGTTGTTTCCCCAGGTGGGGATTTTTTCCCTGGAATTAGGGATTAAACAGGACTAAGGAAGGGAATAAATCCATAAAACCCCTTAACTAAGTGCCAGACGGGTAGTTTAACTACGAACAATCACGCTTAAACTACATAATCTTTACTTAGGATAGTCTCCTTCAGTTACTTCCTTGTAGCTTGATAGAACAATAGAGTAACCTTGGAATGGAGATAAGCCCTAACCTTTGGAATAGAATGGATAGGATTAAAATCAACTGGTATAAATACAGATGTAACAGGACAATAAAGAGAGAACCTGGCTATGCTGATCAACTGAACACTGTCATTCCTTCTTCGCCGACTCCGTCCACACCTTTGGGAACCCCTGGACCTGCTGGGGCTGGACCCCAACAATTGTCCGAGATTGTCCGAGAGAGAAATGACTGTAAAGCTTAAATCAGGGTAGAATTGCAGATTCTTGTTTTAACTGCTGAAGTTTTAATCGTGGGTCTTAGCCAGCACCTTGAGTTCCTTACACTGTGAAAGTATAGTTAAAGAAAACTATTGTTAGTTTCAGCCGGTGAATCTGGGGTGGGATTGATTTACTCACAGTAATTAAGCATTAGGGTGTGTGCATGACTGTTTACACCAAGTAATTGGACCACCCTGTAATCTAATTATTTCAAACCACACCAGCCAACACGCATATGAGGAATTGCAAAATCTAATCATGTTGCAATTACTCAGGAAATGGCTCTAAATTATGTTCACTAGCCTTACTATAGGGGAAGCCAGAATCATCAACCTATTTGAAACCAAGTTAAGTATATGCCTTTGCTCTGAATCTAGAAACATCTCCACTATGGAATAGAACTCAAGTACCCTTACTTAAATTCCTTTCTTCTGTTTAATATTTGTTTTGCTCTTTGGCTCAAAAGGGGACATCTGTAATACTTTCAGCAATAAAGATAATTTTTTAAGTAAATTAATATTCTTTATTACTTCATTTCAATAAAAGAAAGTTTTCATGGAATGAATTATTGTTTAAGTAAGAATAGCTCTGTGAGGAAAAAAATAGTTTGACATAATCTGTGTCGATTTAATGAAAATATTTATTTTTCTATATGTGTTTCCAGGCCCTAACACAATGCCTAGGCATAGTAGGTACCCATAAATATTTGTTGAATAATAAATAATAATACAGTTATATGTGTTAGGAGTATTTTGAAAAAGTGATGGTCATTTAACAGATATTTATGACCATCTGCATTCTGCCAGAAGCCTGACTAGGTGCTAAGGATATGAAAATGTGTAAGGTGCTGATTTGACCTCAGCTAACTCATATGAATCAACTTTTTTTAATCCTCACAACTCAGGGTTGGAAATCCATTAATTCCAATTTTCTAAGATGGGGAACTTAAGACATAGAGATGTTATAAAACTTGGCTGAATTAGGGTTCTCCCAAGGAAAAAAACCAGTAGGAGATAGAGATATATATGATTTTCATTATATTTACTTATATGTGAACTAGAGGCCCAATGCATGAAATTCATGCTTGGGTAGGGTCCCCAGGCCTGGCCGGTGATCAGGGCTGATCTGTGGGGCAACCAGCGGGGCGATCAGGGGGTGTCCCCTGCTGGCACCCACCTTGGCCAGCCTAGTGCAGCCTACTCGCCGGCCCCGCCCCCCGCCACCGCCGCTGGTCGCCTCCCTCAGTCGCCTCCCTCTGTGGGGCAGTAGGGGGGCCCCAGCTGGCACCCGCCTTGACTGGCCTGGGGCCTGCAGGCTGAGGGCAGCTCCTGCATTGAGCATCTATCCCCTGGTGGTCAGTGTGCATCATAGCGATTGGCTGTTTGGTTGATTTGCATATTAGGCTTTTATTATATAGGATAGGATTTGTTATAAGGAATTGGTTCACATAATTATGGAGCCTGAGAAATCCCACAATCTGCAGTCTGAAGGCCTGAGAAGGAGAGTGAGTGGTGTAAGTTCCAGTCAGAATCCAAAAGCCAGGTCCAACTTTATGTTCCCTCCACCATTATCCCACACCCTTCGTGAGCATTCCCACACACATTCCCTAGATTCCTGTCTGTGTAAGTTAGAAAACGCAAATAGTTCTTTTTGAGTGTAGTGTACCTCCTCATGAGTCCTGCTAGGCAGCTCAGGTCTCATGGTAACTTGGTGGCCCATGGTTAAGTATTCAGTCAGTAGCAGGCCAAGAGCTTTCTCGAATGAGCAGTAGTTATTCCTTGAGGATGGCAGGACTTTGCTCTAAATCCTAAGGGTCTGAGCCGCCATTCACCTGCAAGGGCTGCCACCGGCTCCTAGCAGCATCACCTTCAGCCACAGACGCTTCAAGCACCATGGGATCTGCTGGGTCAAATGGCCGAGGGCGGAGCAGTTTGCACAGCACTCTGGACCTATTTCAAAGCCTTCTCTTGTTCTGGGCCTCATGCAACACTAACAGCTTTTCATGTCACTTGGTGAATAGGTTGGAGGGACACCCAAATGAGGAACAAGTTGCCTCCAAATTCGAGGCGGCCCACTTACCCTTTCTAGGAAGTACTGGGCACTCCATCTCCTCCTCCATGTCTTATAGTGCACCCGGAAGTTTTCCCAAGGACGCTTCTGATCCTGCCTCAGATATTCCCATGGTCTTCTTCCTTGAGCAGGTGGAGAGGGCTTCCATTAAATTAGCATCTCTTAACATTCATAAAGGTATGCCATCCCTACTGACTGAAGCTGACTGCTGTGGTTTATGTGCTTACCCTGAATGTACAATGTGGAATATTTGTACTTCTCAGAGAATGTACACTGAAATCTTTACAAGTCATTACTTATCAAAAAGCTCAATATTATCAGAAAACTATCTGATGGATACATAGTCCATTTTTCCCTCAGGTTCCGGGTCAGCAAATTCCTGAGACTACTCTTACTACTGTCCCATCCAAGCCCCTGGCCAGCTTCTTAGGCTGAGCCTAGACTCTTTCTTGCTCAAACCTGATTCTTGCCCACCAGCGCTTCAGGTTGTGTTGGCATCTCATCAGCATTGGCATGCGAGATGAAATCCATTTGTAATTCCCATACTCTTAAAAGCCAAACTGTCAGAAAGCCATGCACTTGAAATACATTATTTTGTCCCCTTGTAAGATTCTTTCCTAGAATTATGTTTTGGACTTATGTCATCAGCCTACATTAAAATCAAAAGAAGAAGAAAACTCTGAGAAATGTATCATATTTATTGTGAGAGTATTTGGGGGTGTCTGTTTTCTTTCTGAGGATTCATTCTTAAGATCTCTGATGGGCAGAGGTTAAGTAATGTTGTCCCATTCATGATCAGCTGTGTCTGGCCATACCTAGCAGAGTGACAGATCAGCAAATGTCTGTCTGCTTGAAGGTCTACAAAAAGTATGTCAAACATGCGGCCCACAATGAATATTTTTGCGGCCCAGCCAATATAATATGTAAGAAATGTTTTAATTAAAATTTTGTAAATTAATTTTTACAATATCCTGTTATACATAATTATTAATAACAAACTACAACATTCGCTAATGACTGATTACTATAATCGTGTTGCATTCATTTCCCTTGCACGCCTTACGCGCAGGCACACCATTTCTCTCCACTAATACCAGCAGCGAATATTTTAGCAGCTGATTGCCCCGTTGTTAGTCTCGTACTGACTTGACTTGTTTGGTGTGTGCAATAGGAAATATTTCGCTTTCAGAGAAGAAGAAAAATAGGTTTATTTGCGTCACGCTTATTAATTTGTGCAGTTACTCAGTGTCTGGTAAGTTAATGTTCAAAAAATATTAATTTTTGTTAAAATGTTCTATTATTTTATGTTGTTACTTACTTATTTCAGCCCTTTGTATTCAGCATGTCTCTATCTAAATAAACCTATGTTTCTATGAAAATTGAAGCTTTTGTTTTTTTGCGGCCCACATAAACTTAAACCTTGTTTATTTGGCCCGTGTTAGCCTTTGAGTTTGACATGCTTGGTCTACAGCTTCTGGGAGAAAAACTATCCTGAATCACTCTGATACTGACCATTCATCCAAACCCATCTTGGTCTTTGAAGGCGACAGGCATTTGTGATTGGAGCATGGCGTCCATCACTCAGGTTAAACTTCAGGCTCAGATTCCCATCAGCATGCATCTGTGGATTCCTGTGGAGATATAGCTCTGAGAGCAGAGGTGCTATTCAAAATATTTAACACCCAAAGCAATACAGGCATTCATCAAACAGAACAGACAACCAACCCTTACCAGGACCATACCTGATGGACTTAAGCCCTGTCTATAAAGACCATTTCATGAAACTTTGTACAGGACATCGAGACACAGGGGCTTTGCTGCACCTCTGATAGAGTTTAGTGCACAAAGGAGAGAGAGAGAACTCTGACCAACTCTGGGAAAGGGACCAACAGCACCAGCCCAAAGCACCAGCAGTGTTTAGAACGGAATGCATGATCTCATTTCAATATTAAGTGTGGGGTGCCAGGGTGACCCTCAGACTAAGGAGGGAACAGGATGGTGCTAGATGAGTTCTGGCATCAGCTGAATCTGAGATGGATCCTGTTCACTCACTGTTGTTTAACCTCCAGCAAGAGACTTGAATGCCCTGTGCTTGCGGGCCCTCCCCTGTAAAAGGGGACCACAGTGTTCCCTAGGGGCTCCCTGTTACTGCAGTGGTGGTCGATCATGGGACATACCCAGAAGGTCCCACCAGAAATACCCGCAGGGCCCAGTCCTGCAGGTGTTGTCAGAGCAAGAGCCAGTGACACCATAGTCACACATGTCAGCAATTTGAGCCAAGCAGGGACAGGGAGAGAGCAAACTGGAATTTATTGAGCTGTTTCTCTGTTACTTCACTCCAGTTCCATAGGTATCCAGAGATAAAAACTACAATTCCTTACTTCGACAAAATGTTAGGTTATTGAGCCTTCACCACTGTGGGTGAGCCACACACTCTGTAAGAGGTATAGATTAGGTGATATCCCAAGTCAGACATGAATTGGGGGAGGGGAGGGTCAGAGCCAGTGGGAGGAAGGAGATGAAGAAGGTGTAGACAGCCACTGGCTTCCAGGTTGGGTGGCTCAGGGCCCCTATGCAGTAAGACATAAAAAGGGGAGCTGGGGTTGGCCGTGAGAACAGCACACTGGGGGGGTAGCCCTGCAGTTTCTCCATAGAGGAAATATAGGGTGGTACATAAATGTACATTGTCTCATTTGCATATTATGCCATCCTTGGAAAGGAAGGATCGCTTCCACTCCTTGACGTCAGAAGGACAGAGGTTCAGCAAAATACATTTAGTAACTTGCCCTAAGTCACACAGGCACTGAGATCTGAACCCAGAACCACCTTCTACCAGCTGCTCCCACTAAGGGGGTGGCCCAACTCAGAAGAGAGAAAAACCTAGCCTTTCTCATTGCCAGATAGTTCTGACTGCGATTTACTTTCTCATCTATTTCATATTATGATAATGTTTTCCTGGAATTGGATGATATAATACTAGAAATTGAAGATGTTTATTCGCTTCAAAGATTACATATGCAGCCTTCCTGTCATAACCAAGGGACATTGCTCGCATCACTCACGATTTCCAGTCTTCTCTGTGGATGATAATGCTTATGTTAGGAAATGTCTTGTTGTTACTAAGCCTGCTGATCGTCAAAAGGAAAACCGGCAGAGGCAGGCCAGCGATGCATCCTTTCGATATTTATCAAGCCTGGAGTCTGTCTGAAATTTGTTTTCTGGGAAGCGTTGCCTGTGATGAATGGGACAGTATTTTAATGATATTGTAGGTGGTCTCCCTTGTAATAAAGCAAATTACTCTAACAAAACTATTTTATTTCTTCATACAAAATTCATCTTTGAATTTCATCTAGGCCAGCGGTTCTCAACCTGTGGGTCGCGACCCCTTTGGCGGTCAAACGACCCTTTCACAGGGGTCGCCTAAGACCATCCTGCATATCAGATATTTACATGACGATTCATCACAGTAGCAACATTACAGTTATGAAGTAGCAACGAAAATAATTTTATGGTTGGGTCACAACATGAGGAACTGTATTTAAAGGGCCAGAAGGTTGAGAACCACTGATCTAGGCCCTAAAATTTTTAATTTCCATAACAAGTTTTTTGCATTATGCTTTTGCCTGTGATTGTGCAATCTGATTAATTCAAAATATTAGCTACAATTTCCATAAAGCGAATAGGATAATGTTGATGGGGTGAAAGGGATCACTTTGTCCCCTCTCCCCAGCATCTCAGTTGTTTATACACTAATGTCTCGTCCTCTAGAGCCCCTCATCCAGAAACTCCAATTTAAGGGAACACAGCGAAGATGAAGTTAATTTAAAATCCCTCCAAATAGACCAAATAATCCTCTTAAAGACTTGCGCTTCATTCTCAGGCAAACCTTCTCAACTCTCTGTCAGAAGTTAGAAACCAATTTTTTCTTTTAGGCAGAATTTTCGCAAGAGCCGTGACTTCTAGACCCAGAGCAGGTTCCGTATCAAGTGAAAAGGAAGATGGGGAGAGTCCTAGAAACTCTCTTCCTCAGAGAAGCAAGAAATGTCTATCAACAGCCCGGTAACAGTGGGAGAGAAAAACCTACCAGATGTGGGTGTGAGCATTCAGAAAGCATGGCCGTCTGCGCGCAGCTTATCTCAGATCCTGGGGCCTCACCGTGCAGGTACAAATGTAGTCAGTGCTCGGGAGGCTTGGAGACACCGAGGATGGGTCAATGTCATCTGTTTTCTCTAAGAAAGCAGCAAAGTGTATGTGTGTTTCAGCAAACTTTGTATCACAAAGATTAAAATGTTACACATTTTAAAGGGCTGTTTCATTCATTTGGAAATTCGACTTCTTGCTATATCACGGTTAGATGTCTCAAGACCTGCTACCTGTGGGTACAAATGAGAGCTAATTATCATCAATAACCCCAGCGTTCCTCTTCCCCGCGCCAATGGCCATCCCTGCAGGGCACCACACACCCCAGCCGTGTTGTCCCTCGTGCCTCCCTTTGTATGGAGCCACTCTGCCATCCCTGCCGCCCGGAGAAGGCGGCTCCCTGGGGCTGCCACAGTCCTAACTCCTGGGCACACCAGGGTGCTTATGTCTTGCACTAAAAAAATACTATTTCTGACTGAAAGTCTTTTCTGACTCTCACGGTTTATCAATCTTCTGCTAAAATAGAAGGTGAGGCAAAAGTCCCAGAGTGCTCATCATAAACCTCAGCCTCGGGAACTGGCACTTAGAGAGCACAGCTTCTTAATCCTGTCTTTTGCAGTTGATTTTCTACGTGTTGGCTCATTTACATTGTTCAACAGCCCTAAGAGGAAGTTCTAGAGCCCGCTTCATAGAGGAGGAAACTGTGGCCAGAGAGGGTGTCGGCCCAGAACCCACACATGAAAAGGTGAAGCCAGCCTCCAAGTGTAAGTCCATTTCCCTGGCAGCCTCCCTGGCAGTCACAGGGCCTTGCTCTGTATCTGGGGACTGCTTTCATGTAGAGTGCTGGCTGTAAACATGCCAGGAGCGTTTAGGGTTTGTTATGAGGATAATACGCGAAGGTGGTGTTGACAAGATACAAACCACCATCGGCACCCCGTATAGAATGAACAACCCATGCAAACCTCTTTAACGAGTGAATGTGATAGTAACCACTACAATGGTAGCACCTTACACTTGTACAACATGGAGACTTTGCAAAGCACCTTCACGTTATCTCCATATGTTATAGAGTATCTAGACCTAAACTTTTACACAGATTCCAACCTGAGTGTCAATTCCGATGACCAGTGGCAGCTGCCTGGAATGCTGTACTGAAAAGGATCCTGAGGACCATTCTAGGTCAGTACGAATCGGGCTGCGATTGATTAGTCATGTCTGCCCAGGCAAAGGAGTTGGGAGCAGCAGCATTAGTGCTGCTTGCTGTCTGTTATCTGTTCTAGTCCGCTCAGTACAAATGAACAAACGACTTGTCTCAGATCATGTAATAAGCAGCTAAGCTGAAACCAAAGCTTGGGTTCCCTTCAATCTGCTATCATTGCTCTTAGACCATGTTGTATGCAAAGACAGCTAAATACCCTGGAATTTAATACCCAACGGACTGGGATTTATTATGAAGTTTTGAGCTCAATGATGTGTAATCAAGAACAGAATTAGATGCTTTCTCCAGCAAAATGCAAATAAAGTTTGCTACAACTTAGGACTAGTCACGTAGTGATGGCCTCAGGTGCTCGGTGGCTACAGATCGCGCTGGGCTATCGTTAGCTGTGCGCCGTCTCCCTGACAACATCTGGAAAGTCCAAGAAGCTCAAAACCCTATTTTAAAGGTCAAGAACGTTTCGGACGTGCAGGGGTAGCATCAACAGAACATTAGACACCATATCTGGTCTCCAGGCTAACGCGGCAATAAGTGTGACCAGTGTCTGAGTTAATTTCGAGTGTCCCTCGGCCTAGGACAGAAGAGGAATTTTATTAGTGCAGCGTTCACACAACTTGGCATGAAAAAGAAAGAGAAAATTAGTGACTACACATATGCAAGCATGACACAGAGGTGATCTTTGGGACCGATGGCAAAACCTACCAGGTGGTGGTGGCTTCTTCAGAGGGAAAGTGGCCCAGGCTATACAACCGCCAATTGCCCTGGGACTTGTAAAGAGCCGTTGGGCACAGGGCGACGGGACTGTCCCCAATGTGGGTCACAGGCTCGGACACTGGGCTCATCCTCTGTCCGCAGTGTTATCGCTGAATACAAAGGACAAGGAGGTATTATGTGGGCAGCTGTGACCATCATAATTTCCTAATTGACTTTTGACTCACCTTCTATTTTAGCAGAAGATTGATAAACCGTGAGAGTCATTGCTAAAACACACAGCTTTCTTCCAGCCAGAGCAGCCTGCCCCGCTACTAGTACACACTCCCCAACCCCAGGTGGTCAGAAGCAGGGGACCCCACCCCACCACTTAGCCCCAGCCTCCTCTCAGAGAGCAGACAGGGATTTCTTATGGCTTTGCACGCTGCTTTGTTGGCTGTTTCCAAGGTGACAGAGTGTTCTGTCTTGTGCTGTAAAGGCAGGAGCACAGGATGGACCCTTTCCTCCTCCTCTATTAGCTTCTGTCCGTGCAGCTGCACACTTGGTGTGAACGTGGGTCCAGAGCCCTGTTTCCCGGAGGCAGGCAGTCTTTGGGCGGGGGGGGGGGGGGGGGTGTTTGTGTGTTTGGTGCACGTGGAACTTTGCTGTCAGTCGTGCGGCCGAGGAGTCGGCATTCAAGCCTCTCTGATTCTCACTCTACACCAAACGTTTTCTCATCAGGAGAGGGATACATTCAAATGCTGTTGAAATTTGCATTATATGTTCCCAATTAGTTACTTGGCCTCCCTGAGGGAGGACTGTATTTCCCCAAACCACTGGCATTTGACTTGCTTGTGGCCAAATGTGCTCCCAGGGGAAGCACCGTGTGCCATGTCACCGCTGGTGTGTAATAAGAGCGGGAAATAAGGTTTGGTGTATGTACGCGCTGAGACTTGGGGCGTGGTTGTTACCACAGCACCCCTCCCGCAGCAAAAGCTGACTGGTTCAGTACAGGCAGGCATGGCCCGAGGACGTGGGCAGACAGAAGGGCCTGGTGGCAGTAGCAGTTCAGCACTGAGGGGTCACTGCAGGAACGCAGGCCCATTGCTGCCAGCCTTTCCAATGTTTTAAAGAGACTATCAGGAATCTAGATTTTATGTGAATTCTACCAGTTCTTCAATAAGCAAACTACATTCAGTCCAAATAATTCATACTCTGTAGCCCAGAACCAGGCCTCAGGCCACCGTTGGCCAGAGCAGAACTGGTCTGACCATTGCTCTCTGCACTCTCATTCCCTCCTCTCCGCTCATGCATCCCTGCGCCACCCCTTAACCCAGTGGTTCTCAACCTTCTGGCCCTTTAAATACAGTTCCTCATGTTGTGACCCAACCATATAATTATTTTCGTTGCTACTTCATAACTGTCATGTTGCTACTGTTATGAATCGTAATGTAAATATCTGATATGCAGGATGGTCTTAGGCGACCGCTGTGAAAGGGTCGTTCGACCGCCAAAGGGGTCGCAACCCACAGGTTGAGAACCGCTGCTAACCCCTCCTGAAACCCCCTCTTTGTCCAGCTTGCCATCCTCCACGACCCCAGCCTGACCATCCAGCCTGGACTCAGAGTCTGTATTCCATTCAGCATCTGCTGGTTTCTCCGACGTCGTTGGTCTTACACACAAGTCCACCCTTGGAGAGCCTATGACATGCGGGGACAGACTGTAGCTGGCGATTCCCACGTCCTCAGTGCCTCACACACTTGAGAGGCACAAAATTAACGTTGTTGTACTGACAGCTTGTTGGTCCGGGACACCCACTTCCTGTGTGAGAGTCCTGCAAAAAAGGGGGAAGCTCAGGTGGAGCCCGATTCCACACACTAACTTGCCTGGTTTTCACAGACTAAAGGGTGCAGCCATCAAAGCAAATGAACAGTAACTCAGGTTTGAATGCCGCGCACACATCTCCGAGCACCAGGCCTCTTGTCTGCAGTGACAGAGACGGTTAGAGATAAAACATCGGGGTTCATCCTATTCAGCTGGGATTCAGTTAAGCTTTCTGTCGCCCGTCCTGCTAAGACCCCAATTACAGCTCGTCTTATGCGTCAACAATCAAAATAAGTTACACCACTCAGTGCAGTTCTTGAAGAGGGCATTCAATTTTTCAAGCTGCTGGGACATCCTTTCAAGCACTTTCTGGTGGGACCCTACCGTATGCCGTGGGCACTGCAGTGTTTGCGGTGAGCCCCAATGTGCGTTTGTTGAGTGAACAAATGAAGGAGTGACACGCTTTCATACTGCAGGTGTTGTTTCTCCAGCACGGAAAGATTAAATTCCCACCACTTCCGCCTACTCTTTCCTAATCCAAATTGTCTCACCCTATAATTTTCACTGCTTATGAAGTAATTCTGAGCTAAGTCCTCCTAATTTCCCTGAGAACCTAATTTAAACAGTAGAAGAAGCTGGCTCTTTAACTAGCAAGTACTTATAACAAGTGTTTTCATATATATATATATACACACACATATATATATCTCAAGTGTTTTCTTAAAGTGAGTTGTTCAGTGCATATGTGAAAAGGGGCCAAATAGCATCCAAAGGTATCAAACCAATTACTGGAAGGTGTAGGGCCCGGTCTGTGCTAGGGAAATAGTATCAGAGGCGAAACAAATCGCATGGAAGTGAATCACTTCCCTTTGGCAACTGAAATGACCTTAGACAACTCCCCCCATGATTTTGTCTGACATTTCTTTCAAATGCCAATGAGCACCTCACTTTGTCGAGTTAGATACGTCCAGGACGCTGGTATTACGCTACTTCGGAGCCAGAAGGCCACATGTCTAGGATGTTCCAGGACACTCTCCTTTCATGTAATTTTCATCTTTTTAATAAAGGCAATTTGTTGAATATATAACTAAATATGAAGTCATTTCATATAATTGTAAGACTTCATGTAATTAGATTCACAAGTAAGAAAACATTCTCTTTACCATTCAATTAAATTCAACCAACGTTTACTGATTGCTCTGTGATACGCCAGTCCCTAAGTTAGGTCAAGGGGGTCTAGAAGTAAATATAACATAATCCCTGTCCCCAAGGATCTTACAAAGTAAAAAATAAATTGCAATTGGCGATTTACATATAACAATCAAAACATGTTCCAACCACAAGGGAGCATATAACTTTATTTAGTCTGGAGGCGGGACACTGGAGGGGAGGCTTCCCAGAAGAGGTGACTCCTTGGCTGGGTTTTGAAGAATGAATAGGAGCTCACTAGTTGCATCAGGGGAAGGGCCCTGACATTCCAAGCAGAGGAATAGCCTGATTGTGTCCTGATTTCTTATTTAGGAAATTAGGATCATCCTATAGAGATAACAGAACCCAGAGCCTAATTATATTTATTGTCTTTCAGAAATGCCTCTGCATAGAAACCCACACCTGAAACCTACATGTTCATGTTGACCAATGTCACCCCAATCAATTCAATAAATAAATATTTTTTAAAAATGTCTCTGAAATTTTAATTTTGGCTTAAAATGTTCTCTAGCTAGCGCTGGTTGGGGAGAAATTTATTACTGGGTTACAGTTTTGTTTGTTTAAAAACTATGTAAAAACTACTTCTTAGATTTTTTTATTTGTTGGCTATGAACAAGGAAGATCACTACTGTCTTATTCTCAAGAGAAAAATATAGATTCTGAACAATTATTCAAAGGAGAAGACCTCTCTCCAGGCACCTCCAGTTGTTCGTGTGCCATGGGGACACTGGCTGGTGAGGGCCACTCCACTCTGCGTGGGTCGGTCCAAACCCAAACCTGACCTATCTGGCTTCTTCCTGCACAAACTCCTAAAGAAAAAAAATGGATAAAGTAAAGTTTGACCTTGAAGAGAGTAGCTAATAAAGGAACATGAAAAGATGCTTGAATAATGATGGAAAGACATAGAATAGCCAGGAAAAGAAAAATAAAATTTAACGAAGAATAGGATAGTGATGTTCTTAAAGATTTTGTATGAAAGGCCTGGTTCACACAGATGCGTTCTTTACTGACCCCAGACTGTCAGGGTGGGAGCCCTGAGGGCCTGTTACAGAGGGTGATGCTCTGCCCTAACTCCTGGGCCTTGGCGATGCAGCTGCTGCTCAGCCGCAAACTGACCCCCCAGACACGGGAAAGTTCAAAGTCCCAAAGAGGACGAGAAGTTTAGGAGTTGTTCTCGCTCTGGATCTCTGTATTCCCTTTGAGTGGCCAAACTTTTGGCTTTATTTAGCGAAAGGAAGTTGGATATTATTCAGCCATAAAAAAGAATTAAATCTTGCCATTTGGGACAACATGGATGGACCCTGAGGACATTGTACTGAGATAAGCCAGACAGAGAAAGACAAATCCTGTATGATCTCACTTCTATGTGGAATCTAAAAACAAAACAAAACAAAAGTAACAACAAAAGCCCCTCAAACTCAAAGATACAGAGAACAGACTGGTGGGTGCCAGAGGTGGGGGGAGGGGCAGGCAAATAGTGAAGGGGTCAGAAGATACAAACTTCCAGTTATAAACTCAGTAAGTTATGGGGATGTCATGTACAGCATGGTGACTATAGTTAATACTGAATCACATATTTGAAAGTTGCTAAGAGAGTAGATTTTAAACGTTTTCATCACAAGAAAAATGGCTTTTTTTCTAACTGTGTGCTGACAGATATGAACTAGACTTATTGTGGGGATCACTTCACCATGTGTACAAATATTGAACCATTATGTTGTACACCTGAAACGAACATAAAGTTATATGTCAATTAAACCTCAACTTACAAAGAGAAAGGAAATGACAGGCAATGCCCTTTAATAATTTTCAAGTTGTTATACAAACACCTTAGGCAGAGCTGAGCTAATCGGCAAATTTTTAAAAAAATTTGCACAAAGAATTTCAGATGTTTATATTAGTTAAGTAAAATAATCCTACTTAAAATGTTCCTTCTTATTCTGTACAAATTAGTTTTGGAAATGCCTCCTGTTTTTGAGGTTGAAATAAAAATTTATAGCAACTTTAAAAAAGAAGAAGAAAAAGACACGTCCCGGTGCCAGTGAAGTCTGCATTCCTTTGAGGGAAGAAAACCAAACTAGTGAATACACAGCGCGGCCGATGCGATCACTGCTGTGAGGAAACACAGACCCTGCTTCTAGAGCGACCGAGGGAGAGGTCAAGGCCCCTGGCTCGGAGGTGACATTAGGCGACAGAGAAAGCGAGAGCTGAAGACAGTCCCGGTCGGGCCAGTGCACAGCCCGAGGCAGCGTCTGTCACCCTGGCACCGGCCCAGAGAGTCAGGTCACTGCTGCCCCTGCTTTTCCTTTGGCTGTTGGCTCCTCCTGGTTCTTCCTTCTCTTCCTTCCCCTCGTTCTCCAGCCTCCCCCACAGCTTCTCCGTTCCCTCCCTGGTCTTCTCCCTCTTCACAGCACCCTAATCTAACACGACCCTGTCCACGAAATGCTAAGTGTTTTTGAAGGTGGGAGAAGGGAGAGAGAGGAAGCCTGTCTCAGGGAGGGACACTCGGTCCACGTACAGCCTCCGCAGGGGCAGCTCTCCCTGCTAAGGAAGCCCACCCCTCGCCCTGGCCACCGGCGGAGCACCCCCCCTTCAAGGAGCCCGTGCTCCCACCCCCATGGCCAGCTCCGCCCGAGCTGGAGAGGAGGGGGCTGCAGAAGACACCTGTCTGGTCCACCAGCGGCCAGACTGGAAACTCACCAGAATCTCCCAGGAGAGGTTTCCTGCTTCCGGAGTTCACACCAGACGGTGCGCAGCTGCTTCTGTGACAGGGAAATAGAAGCCGTGTAGCCGGTACACGGTTTCAGAATATGTTTTACATTTTACACAACAAAGTGAAAAACCTCCCATTCTTATAGGCAAAGACACACGATCTCAATGTCAAGTGAGGGGTGTCTTCAAAGCTCTCAGGAGGGAACTGCCTGGTGGGTGGCGCCTGCCTCAGATGGAGCTGCGGCGGCTGGAGAAACAGCCTCCCTCGAACGGGTTCCTCTCCCCGTGCTCGCTCTCCTAAGCTCCCCTCCCGCCTGACTCCACTCTGCAAAAGCCACAGAGTCGTGCCCCTGCCACTAAGAATGCCCCCACCTCCTCGCCCACAGCTTCTTTATGTCTCTGCCACCTTGTAGGGTGACAACTCGTGGCCACATGGGGTGCCCTGCTGGCCGGCAGCTCTGGCCTCATCTCCCTCTGTGGGGTCTAGCCCACCTCGCAGGCCAGGCGCAGGCGCAGCAATGCTGATTAGATTGGAGTGGCTGAGTGAGCGAGAGCAGGGGGTTAACACTGAGGAGGACCTGCAGTCCTGCCCAGCGTGCCCTCTGACCTTCTCATGTCACTGCAAGGACTGTGCTTGAGGCGCTCCTTGGCCTGAAAGCTATGCTTGGTGCTGGGGTTCACCCATCTCCTGGCCTCCCCTTTCAGCATTTATAGAGCACTTGATGCATTTCAAACAGCAAAACCCAACTCTGAGTTAACATCTGTGGCAAGTTGCTAACTCCTAGCATGTGGGGACGCTTCTGCCAGCCTTGGCGTGGTGGCCAGGAAGTGCCAGATTATTTATATGTCAGAGAAAAAAAAGAAAGGAGGGAAGGAAAAAAAAAAGAAAGGAGGGAAGGAAGGAAGGAAGGAAGGAAGGAAGGAGGGAAGGAAGGGAGGGGGGGAAGGAAGGAGACTATTTAAAAAGGAAACAAGCAGCTGGAAAATGATTTCATTCGTTCACACACTCATTTGCATATTAATTGAACAGCAGAGCTTACTGAATGAATGTGTGCACCATTGATTGAGGCCCAGGGTCACAGGCTCTGGCGTATGTGCCGTAGGCCTCCCAGTACTTATGGTCCTGCACCCTTTGGGAACCTGTGGGACATGCAGGCCCAGGTCACATAGCTGGAATACCTAACAGCCGTCCCCCTGTTGCCATGGAGACCCCAGGGAGAAGAGGAGGGCGGTCCTCTCCAGTATCACCCAGCAGCTTCCAAAGTTCTTTCATCTTCGCCTGAGCTGTGGCCCTTCCTCCAGCTGCCAATGCCACTGCCCGGCCACCCGGCCGCTGGGGCTTCCTTGAGGCTGAGGGTGTGTGCCACGGAGCAGGGGAAACTGGCCCTGCCTGAGGCTGGCCGAGGAGCAGAGCTGCCACAGAGAAAATTATGAGGTGAATTAAACTTTCATTTGGTTTTTATTTGGTTTCAGCAACCAATACAAGGGACAGCAATTTTCCAAGTCTGGTCACTGGTTGGAGGGTAGCTTGAGAACATCTGTTTTATTAACAGCTGCGGCAATAAAAGCCGATCCTATACTTGCGGAGGGGCGGCCTTCCAGGGCCCTCTGGGCTCGAGACCTTATCTGCTCCCCTTCCCACAGCGGCCTGGAGAGAGGGATTCTCATTACGCTTAAGGCTGACCTCTCTGCACCTCCCCACTGCTGCCCACTCAGCCACTTCCACAGGAAGGAAAGCCAGAGTGGGGGAGGGAGAGGGACAGAAAGAGGAAGAGAGGGAGAGGAGAGAGGGAGGAAGAGGGAAAAAGAGAGAGAATGAGAGGAAGAGAGAGAGGGAGGGAGAGGGGATGGGAGGGAGAGAGAGAGGAAGAGAGAGAGAAGAGAGACTAAAGTTTAGGTACTAGAAGTGATGCACTTGGATTCTTGAGGCTCAATGGATAAACAAAATACTGAATATCCATGTAATGGAATATTACTCGGCCGGTAAAAGAAATAAAATACTGGTACTTGTTTCATTGCGGATGAACCTTGAGTGCATGTTAAGTGAAAGAACTCAGTCACAAATGACAATGTACTGTGCGATTCCATTTACATGAAATATCCAAGACATGCGGATTCATGGGGACAGAGTAGAGTGGTGATTGCCAGGGTCTGGGGGGAGGGCGATGGAGAGTAACTCTAGTGGGTGTGGGGTTTCTTTGGGGGCAATGAGGGCATTCTGGGACTAGATAGTGGTGATCATTGTGCAACCCTGTGACTATACTAAACATCACCGAATTGCACACTTTCAATATGTGACTCTTGTTCATCGCTACGCCAAGCCCAGATTGGTTGTTATTGCTGTGTGTCTCTCTATGTCTGTGTGTGTCTGACTGTGTGTGTGTCCATGTGTCTACATGTCTGTGTGTTTGTGTGCCTGTCTCTGCATGTGCCTGTGTCTGTGTGTGCCTGTGTCGTGTATCTGTGTATGTATCTGTGTGTCTGTGTGTGTCTACATGTCTCTGTGTTTGTGTGCCTGTGTCTGCATGTGCCTGTGTCTGTGTGTGTCTGTGTGTCTGAATGTGTGTGTCTATATGTGTCCATGTGTCTGTCTGTGCATGTCTGTGTGTCTGTCTGTGTGCCTGCATAGAACAGGCCCCTGTGTTCTTTTTCATCACCTCTGGCCGTGGAGACACCAGGAGTAACAGGAGAGGAGGAGGCCTGGCCCGAGGCAGGAGGGTGTTTTTGGGGGAGAGGGTGGCTGGCATTTCAGAACACCGCCAGCCCTGACCCGTCATAAACGAAGCTCAGAGAGTGAGGACCCTCAGTGCTGTCAGTGCGTCCCCATCCCCCAAAGGACCTCAGGAATCAAACCAGAGGCCCGGGAAGAACTGTTACAGCCCGGTCCCCAGGACACACTCTGCAGAGGGAATAAAAGAGCCTTCAAGGAAGGGCAGCCTCAGACATTGAAATTAATTTTAAAACCCAGTGATGGGGGTGGAGGGAGCAAACCCTTTAGCACAGCGCGCACAGCGCCGGGGAAGGTGGACGACAGCAGAGGCCTCTCCTGACTTGATCTGAAAGAGAGATGGGGCGGAGAGAAAGATATGCGGGTAAAGGAGAGATTTCACTCAGAGGCACCTGCAGAATGAACGCCACCTGCCGGCCGCAGGACACACAGGGCCGCCAGGGGTGCCGAGCGGAACCGCGCTGGGGAGGGGAGGTTCCAGGGCTCCGAGGCAGCGCACAGAACAGGCAGTTCCCTAGGTGTCTGCAGCGGAGCCTGGAGGGGCAACTGCGGCTCCGGAAACCAGCCCGGGGTGACCAGCAGCCTAGGAGTTCGTGGGTCAAGAACAAAATGTATGTTCCCAGGTGCGCACAGGATCATAGTCCACGCGAGGGAGGGCGTGGGAGGGAGTCCTGGGCACCGGAAATGGAACCTGGGCAGCTCCGGGTTCAGGGAAAGGGGCGGGTGGGGGACGGGCCAGGTGGCGTCTCGGATGCAACAGTTAGTCGGGTCTGGTTGGATCTGGTATCTTTCTACACCAACCAATGAGTTTTGCTCACCTGTGACTTTATGCAACAGCCGGACGATTCACTGGCAGGAGCGACTGTGCCCACAGGACTGGGCTCCGAGCCACGGTCCGTATCCATGGCCGTGAGCACCAGACCGCACGAAGGAAGATGCTCTTATCCCAACAGTGGTGTGAACTGCGCCCCCTTTTTATGAGTGAACATGTGACATGTCCTTCCGTGTGGTTCTGATGTGAGGCACGGTGGTTAGAAGCTAGGAAATTCCTTGGCAAGAGGAATGAGGGAAACTGAGACAAAATAACTAAACAAGGCCGAGCAATTAGCAGCTGCTAATGAATCACAAGGTCTCTTCCCCGACCAAGGACACTTAGGAGCAAAGGTTTACACCTCTACCCCCACCCGGAGAGTGCGCAGCTTAAGTCACCCTGGGCAGGGAGCTGAGACAGCAGGTTGGTGCCATCAGTGCCAGCCAAACCCCAGAACGAATGAAGTCAGGGAACTAAATGACAAAAACAAAACAAAACAAAAATCAACCAGAGTCAACAAATCCAAGATAGAGGAAAATCGATAACACTGACCAGACAATGGTCCCAAACTCCTCTCTACACTCATTTTGATGCATCGGCATCTTAAAGGGCTTGGAAAGCTGATGAATTTTCTGTTGAGACCTTCCCCCGACCTCCCCTAAAACTCCCGCCTTTGGAGACAGATAAGAACCCACAAGACAAAGGACCCAGTGGGCGCTCTCCGTTAAGCACACCTGCACCCCCTTTCCTCAGGCGAGTCCTTTGCTTTCTTTCTCCTGAGCTCTAAGGGTCCCCATGAGACCTGCAACCAGGGGGCAGCGGGCAGTGGCAGCTCATCCCAGGCTCACCCCCTGAACCCGTCTCCAAGGGCTTTGCTGCCTCTGTGACTGCCTTCCCCGCGGCCAGGCAGCCCGGCGTGGCTCACTCCTGCGGCTGTGATCTTGCCTCTTCTGTCCTAAGCCCTTCCTTTGTTGCACTGTCCCAGCTTTAATAAATGTCCTCTCCAATTCACCTGGACTCATGTCGTGAAAGCTGTCCCCCACCAAGTCAAGAACCCACACATTCCAGACTGTGCCAGGCCACCTGCCTCGGTCCTGGTTCCTTTCTGGTGACAACGGTCAGCCTCACTTTCCTCTTCCTCCAGTTGTCAGGACGGTCAGGGGGCCCAGGGCCCACCTCCCGCTGCTGCTGCTGGCCCTGCCTTCACAGGCGGTGGTTCCACGCGGCTTCCCGAGCGTGTTGACAGCCGGGTTCTGCCCAGCAGTGAGCTCACCCCGTCTAGCCGGCCCAGAGAGCCCTCCCTGAGTCCGAGGCCTGTCGTGGCAGCTCTGTGGAACACACGGGGCAGCACTGCAGGGCAACACTGCGGGTCCTGGGTCCCTGGGACTCACAGGAGGAAGAGAGAGACTCCCCCACACGCCCTCGGGTGCAGAATGTGCCAAGGCCAGCAGCCAAGCCCGGCTTGGGTGCCTGCAGGACCCGGAGTAGTTCCCGCTGCTCTGGTTGCAGGTGGAGAAGCGGGGGCACAGGCCCAGCAGCAGGAGGCTGCCCCTCGCTGCCCGCCTGGCCGTGGCGTCACAAGGGGCACCTGGGAGCAGACAGACAATGGCAGGGGTGGCCGAGGACCTCGCAGCACACAAGAAGTCCTTGGGAACGCCCCTAAATAACTGGTGGGGCTGTGGGGGCTCTTGCAGGGGGCCTGGAAAGATGCAAAGCCCCCGATGGTGGGGTGAAGCTAGACCCCAACACATCCTGGGGGTTCTGCCGATGCGCCCCCATCGCAGACTCCGGCTGATGCGGCCTTGGACTCGCAGGCTATCCCTTCAGGGCTTTCACATAAAACGTGTAATGAAACATTTTATTCTCTCTGCCATTATTTCAGGTCCGCTCTTCAAATGTAGAGTCTCCCCAATTGTGAGTTTACAGATTGCAGGAGCACAGAACGAAGTGCTGAGCACCCGGTGGGCTGGGGCAGAGCTGGGCCCGGCCATGTCTACAGATGCTGGGAGCATTCCTCTGACTCCCAGGCCTGACTGCACTCTGAGGCTCACAGAATACAAGTGTGAACAAAGCTGCCCGCTTATTCATGCGCATCGAGATTGACGCCCACCCAGCCACACTGCTCCTCCCTCACCCCTGGCCGGCCAATCCCCTCTCTGAAGGAAGGCCGGCGGGAGCTCATTTGTCACCAACCAGGAGCATTCGAGGTGAGGGTGGGGTCTGAGGAAGAGCTGGGTGTGTGACCACCTGTCCCTGGCAGCTGGCGGAGGCGTCTGTCGTCACAGGGGGTACCTGCGCAGGTCAGAGTTGAGAGTGGGACCCTTGTTGATGGCTGCCCATGCCTGTCCTGCCATTTCCGACGCCCTCCTGCCTAGCATGTCACTTCTTGCATGAAGCAAACCGACTTTTCAAAAGCCAATATGCCAGTTTGCTAAAAAGAAATAGTATATGGTCTCAATTACCAATTTGCCTAATGACCAACTTGCCCAATGCTTGATTGGCCAAAGCCTTGTTTCTATTGACTATGTATGGAGCAGACATTTATTAAGTAGAAAAGAAATAGTGAAATACAGTTGTTTTTGACAAAATACAAGAAAGTAGACAATCTACTATCTGATCTAAAACAAAAATAAATAAACAAACATAAAACACTAGGAATGTGAAAGAGAATCTAGCCATAAATACTGAAGAAATGTTTAAGATGTATAAAAGTATGCTTTATGCCCCGGGCGTGGCTCAGTGGTTAGACCATCCCTTGCACAGAAAGGTCTTGGGTTCAATTCCCGGTCAAGGGCACGTACCTGGGTTGCAGGTTCACTCCCCACCCCCAGTTGGGACTCATGCAGGAGGCAACCAATCTCTCTCTCTCTCCTCCCTTCCTCCCTTCCACTCTCTCTAAAAGCAATGGAAAAAATATCTTCAGGTGAGGATTAACAAAAAAAAAAAAAGAGAGAGAGAGAAAAGAAAGAAAGAAAAAAAGAGTATGCTTTACTATTAAAAACAAATAGTAAAATACAGGTATTTTTTTTAAATCCTCACCTAAAGACATGTTTTATTGATTCTTAAGAGATAGAGATAGAGAAAAAGAGAGAGAGGGAGAGAGAGAGAGAAAGAGAGAGAGAGAGAGATCAAACCCACAACCTTTTGGTGCCCTGGACGACCCTCCAACCAACAGGTAGCTTTTCTTTTCCTTTTCTGCATGTTCCAAATTTGCTTCAGTGAAGTTTTCCATTTTTTCCTCTTTTGGTAATAGAGGGAAAGGAAATTGACAAGAGTATATGTTATTGAAAAAAGTATAAAGCTTTATAGCACCCAAGTTCACATTTCTTTATCTACTTTTTAAATATTCTCTAATCTATTCTCTGACTGGTCGATGCGTCTTTGTGTCTTTTGCCTTCTCCAACCTGGAAATTGTACATCTTCCAGGAAACCCTCTGACATCTAGGGGATTCCTAGTCTCCATGTTTCTTTCAGAGCAATTAGCCCCACTGTGCGCAGCGGCTCTGCTCCCAGTGACGGCAGCCGTCACCCACAGCCGCAGCCGCGGCCCCTGAAATCCCTCTTAGGGGCACTGTGCCAGGGCACCTGCTCTGCAAAGCAGCGTATGCACTGGGCTCCACGCCCCTCTGTCCCCTCAAAGTCCCGGGAACACCGAGGACCAGCAACTTAACCAAGGGAGCGGGCGGCAGGGCATCGCTAACGAAGGCCACGCTCACTCAGCACGAACATTCTCGTGCAATAGGTGTTACTTCCTCACATCGCTCACCCACAGCAAGCTTCATGCCAAACCAGAAAACCCTCCCAGAAAACCCCAGGTGCTCTCAGAGCGAATAGCTCTCCCGGGAGGAAAAAGAAACCAACAGAACCAGGCCCGGCCATGATCAGGACATCCAAGGAAGGAGACACCAACCTCATAGCCCATTCGATTTAACATGTGTGCCCAGGCTCTAGTCTAGCCTGTGATCTCCGTGGCTAGAGAGTTGGCCCCTACACTGAAGGGTGGAGGGCTCCATTCCCAGTCAAGGGCACATACCCCGGCCCCAGTCAGGCGCATTTGGGAGGCAACCAACTGATGTGCCTCTCTCACATTGATGTTTCTCTCTCTCCCTCTCCCTCCTTCCCTGCCACTCTCTCTTAAAAAATCAATGGAGCCCTAGCCGGTGTGGCTCAGTGGATAGAGCATCAGCCTGTGGATTGAAGGATCGCAGGTTCGATTCCGGTCAAGAGCACATGCCTGGGTTGTGGGCTCAATTCCCAGTAGGGGGCGTGCAGGAGGCAGCCGATCAATGATTCTCTCTCATCATTGATGTTTCTATATCTCTCTCCCTCTCCCTTCCTCTCTGAAATCAATAAAAATATATTTTAAAAAATCAATGGAAAAATATCTTCAGGTGAGGATTAATAAACAAACAAATAAATAAATAAGGAAAATAAAATTGTGTGCCAAGACTTTAGTGATGATATTGGGCTTTGATTTGGGGTCTGGGATGGTAGATAAAACAAATTAGAAGTATCAGAAAAGTCTGTGGACTTCAAAATCCCATGCCATGCCCACCTGAGCCTTTGCAATTGGCAGGCCAAGTAGGGTGTGGGAGAGGGTGCTGGCTCCAGATTTCGGCAGAAATGGGTTTTAAGTCCAGTCCTGCCTGTCTAGATGTGTGACCGTGAACAGTCTAGATGCGTGAGTTCTCTGAACTCCTTTTTGTCTGTGAAAGGGTATAGAAGTGCCTATCTCATAGATGCTGTGAGCATGAAATAAAAGGATGGATAACAAATACCGGGCGTAGTGCCTGTGACATTCCACCAACGATGGTACCGAGCGCGATTGGTGACATCAGGGACAGTGCACAATGCCACACAGAGAGGCAACGCAGACTGGGCTAAACAAGCACAAAGGAGTGCGTGCTTTAAAGAGGCACTCAGGTCCTTGTTGGAGAAAATAACAGCACTTTTAGGTGATCATGGGGCGAGACCACTGGGGGACCATGGGCTGTGGTTCCATCAAATCAACCCGACACTCATGTTTATGGGAATCTGAAGTTCATATCTCCCACATTGGTGCCCACGTATGCAAGTATGGCGGAAAGAAATCCCCATCCCAGCAAAGGCTTGGGGGGGGGGGGGTAGAGTCTTATTGAGAAATGTTAAAGATATTCTTGAGAAAAACCAGAATTTCACTTAAAAAGGTAATTCTAAGAATTACCCCAAAGAAACAGATAATTTTTTAGAAAGTTCCTCATAGCCAGAGGGTGAGTATGGAAGTGAAAAATGTGGAAAATCATGTTGCTGACCCATAACACTAAAAAAAAAAAAAACAAGCCTACAATGTTGTAATAGGCACTTTTTAATTATTGATTGTTTTTTTAGTTAAAAAATTGAAATGCCTTCATGTCTTGCTTTGGATCTAGAATTAAAATCAACCAGGTGACCCAGTGGAGAAACTGTGGGATTGAGGGTCTAAGATAGAAGGTGGATTTCTTGCCCTGTGGTTCCTAGTTGGTTGACTCTGAGCAATTTATGTGACTCCCGATCCTGTTTGTCCATCTGTAAAATGGTGATTAAAATGCCTTCGTTTGGTTGTTGCTCAACCACTGAGGTTATGTAGTCATGAAAGTGAAGATGTGCCGGGGTAAGCCCACAGACAGGCGTGGGGGAGCCCCGCAGGCCGGGTGGAGCCGGGCTCTGGAGGAGGCGAGATGTGGAGGGATGCGGCACAGCCGGGGAACAGCCAGGCAGCCTGGCCTCTGGGGAAGTCAAGGCAGGCATTCCTGCAAATGGACTGAACGCTTCAGACCTGAAGAAACCTCATTTCATTTAACAACAAAAAGATGAGTGTATAATGTCTGATGGCATGTGATTCTGAAACAGTCTTGACAGTTGCCGGACTTTATCATAATGAAATAAACACAGCACAACCGCACCCCCAAGGACACCACGAGTTACGAAATGACGTTCATGAGCCAAGGAGAAGGGGAGCTGAATGCTCTCCGTGGAATTAGTCGTCCGCGCACTTGCCTTCCATCGTGAGCACTGCTGGCTCTGGCCGGCAGAGCAGAGACAAGCGGCACCCGGGGCCCTGATGGCCAACCATCCTCCGGCGCGGCATCCACCCCGACAGGACTCAGTCCGGAGCTGGATCTCATGGACCCGGGTTCAGAGTGCCCCGCGCGTATCACAGTGTGGAGTGCTGAAAGTGTTTTATGATGGTGAGTGCCACTCGGTGTACAATCATAGCACAATCGATATTTTTGCCTCCAGTAAATGCTGTCACCTAAAATTCCGCAATTTTCATGATCAGATAAAAAGCCTTGGTCAGCCTGGCTGAACCGCTGATACACAGATTTTTTCAGATTTTTTTTTTGTCGTGGAGGGCCAGTGTGTCGAAAGGGAGCTGTGTTCTGTCTGTGACTCACGGCAGCTCAGAGATGTAGTTCTTGAGGCTTAAAATAATGGACAAGAACAAGGGTCAGGAGGCCTTGACTTGGTGTGCAAACGGCCTCAGCGCCTCGCTTATTCCTCCGACACAAGCTCCAGCTCCTGGGCCCTTTGATGTTCGTCATCTAAACTTACTTTCTCAGTGTCTGTCTCATTTCAAAGGGACGTGGGCTAATCCACGCCACTGAGTTATCTCGAATTCACAGACCTTTTAACTGGAGCCGCTGCCTTAACTCAAAGGAATGCGTGCAAGGCTGGGATTTCAAGCCGGAGTCGCTTCTGGCTCTGAAGTGCCCTTCTTTGTCCCAGAACTCCCTGACTGTGCCCAGACTCTCCAGAGGGGACCCCGCTGTGTCCTCTGTGCTTGTATTCCAGCCCCCGAACAATTCCTGCCCCCAGCAGGTGCGCCATAGGTGCTTGTGGGGTGGGAGAAGGGCCGAGTGGATGAAACCAACGAGGGAGATCTTTCATGGCGGGTCCCGATTGTCCTCGATTATAAATATAGCATAAAACAGGTCTACTGAATAGGCCGGTGTTAGGCCTGTCAGTCTAAATGTTGGCTGTATCTGACGTCCTCATTCATCTGGACCCCATGGCTGTCAAACAGGCACCCATTTTCCTCCTGTTTGAGAGACTGAGGATGAGAGACTTGCTTAATCTCTCTCTCTCTCTCTCTCTCTCTCTCTCTCTCTCTCTCTCTCTCTCACACACACACACACACACACACACACACACACGCCCTCCAGCTCTAAGCCATCTCCCCAGCAGCCTTTGTAATCAATCAGGAGCCACGCAGCCTCGCAGCTTTAAGAAGAGAAAGCTGCCGGAAAGGCACACAGATACTGTCACTCCCCGGGAGGAAGGCCTGTCTCCGGGATCAGGCAGAATCCGTAACCTCTTTGACCTCACCACAGTCCCAGCGGCCGGGGCTCCTCATGTTCCCCACACCCTCGCCCTGGACAGGTTGTCAGTGAGCAGCGGACTTGGGGGACAGGGACAGCCGCTCGGGCTCGGCTTTGTTCAGGGACCGCGTCTTCGGGATGGCCAGTCTGGCAGAAGCCCCACAGCACATTCCAGATTTTTCTGCAATTACAGTTTTAATCCCTCCCTGGGCATTGATCCTTCTTAAAGGCAAGACAGTGTGGCAAAAACAGTGGCGTTTAGATCAGACATGATTACATGGTTAGAGTGGCAGCCCAGGGACTGAACCGGGGTCGACTCCTGGACAAGGGCATGTACCGAGGTTGCAGGTTCATTCCTGGCCCCAGTCAGGCAGGGCACATGTGCGAGGCAACCAATCTATGTGTCTCTCTCACATCGATGTTCCCCCCCCCCCCCACTCTCTCTCCCTGCCTCCCTTCCTCCCTTCCACTCTCTCTAAAAAAATAATAGTAAATGGAAAAATCCTCAGGTGAGGATTAACAACAAACATAAAAGACCGACATGCCTAGGTTCAGGTGCCTGTTTCCCTCCTTCCACGGTGGGTCTGGGCACAGCGTCTCAGGCTGAGTGTCCGTCTGTGGAACGGAGACATGAACGCTGGCTTCCTGGGTTGTGTCCATCAGCAGGGCTACATGGAGCATGGCAGAGAGGTGGCCAGCGCCTTTCCAGATGGAATTCCAAAAAGAAGAACGAGAGAACATGGGGGTCCTCTCACTATGCCCTTTCTGGGGCCCCCAGGGCCAGGCCGGGGAAGCCACTGCCTTGTCTTCCTGTTTGAGAACCACTGTCACTAAAGCCACATGCTCGGGAGGTTCTGCGAAGGGCATGAGTCAGGCCTGCTGTCTGCCCTGTGCCGTAGTAGTTCTGTGTTCCTCTGAGGAGTGCCTGGCCCTGCAACCAGCTCTTAGCTGCCTCCCTCCCCCGTCCCCATCCCTGCTCGTGCATGCAGTCAGAGCAGGAGGTCAGAGCAGGAAGTCAGAGCAGGAGGTCAGAGCAGGCCAGGACCACCTTCTCCTGTGGTGGCCTTAGACGGGCTTTCCTTTCCCCTCCCGACCACCCCCCCCCCACTCCGCCTGGGAGAGCAGACTCTAGGAGAGCAGACTCTAGGAGAGCAGACTCTAGGGGAGCAGACTCTAGGAGAGCAGACTCTAGGAGAGCAGACTCTAGGAGAGCAGACTCTAGGGGAGCAGACTCTAGGAGAGCAGACTCTAGGGGAGCAGACTCTAGGAGAGCAGACTCTAGGAGAGCAGACTCTAGGAGAGCAGACTCTAGGGGAGCAGACCCTAGGAGAGCAGACTCTAGGAGAGCAGACCCTAGGAGAGCAGACTCTAGGAGAGCAGACCCTAGGAGAGCAGACTCTAGGAGAGCAGACCCTAGGAGAGCAGACTTCTAGGAGAGCCGCCCCTAGGAGAGCAGGCTTTCGTCAG
>NW_005871327.1:32109-36342 GCF_000147115.1 Myotis lucifugus | reverse complement strand
ACCGAACACAAAAACCGAAAAGCCCAGTGGAGTAAGGGACACCCCCACCAGCAGTGTCCTCGACATCCTCTCTCCCACCACACCCGGGACACCTTGCTCACTCGTCACAGAAAACGGGGAGAGACCACTCTGGAACTAAAGTGCGGTCTCTGGGTTATAACAACGGTCTGTGCTGAGTCATGAGCAGCTGACCTAACTCCATGCTTGGTTCAAACACTCACAGCCCCGGAGAGGACGTCAGAGCTGCTTACTGAGCGGTTACTCCGAGCCGGGCATGGTCCTGAGCACGTTACAGACGTCACGCACTGTGAGCTGCGTGGGCTCTGACACCCGCTGTCTGAGTTACGGCTTTGACATAGAGTGGCCGTGTGGCCTTGGGTAATTCGTTATTTTGCCTCGTAAGCCTTACTGTCCCCATCAGTGTTCTGTGTGGGTCCTGTCTGAGCTGGGCCCCTCTCAGCCGCCAGGTTCAGCTTAACTGTGATTCCCCCTGAGAGGTGCTCCCACCCCACCGGTGTTTCCCTTCGTGTCTCGGCATCTATTCCGGAGCACTGGTTCTTCAGCCACAGCCACCGTCTGCTGGAGGTGCCCTGTGCTGGCTGGGCTTCTCGGCACTGGGGACCCAGCGATGCAATACAGCACCCACGGCACTCCCAGCCCAGCGGGGACAGACAGAGGGACAGGCAGGCAGGCGGGTGGGGAACAAGTGGTATTCTAAATATTCTGAATTCCTTGTCCACTGCCTATCTCCATCAATAAAATCATTAGTTCTCATCTGCCCTGATTCCTCTGAATCCCCAGTTCCTAGCATCTGCTTCAGAAAGTGAAGTCAACAGGGACACAACCAGACTCCAGAGAGTCCGTGCCCAGCCCTAGCGTCGGCCTGGGACGTGGCAAACACTCAGCAAAGTGTTGGTTGCTTTTCAATTAGATCTTAAAACTGTGTTCTTAACCATTGTGTGTCTATAGTAATAACTATAACAACAACAACAATCTGTATATATAAAACCCTAATATGCAAATAGACCGAACAGCAGAACAACCGAACAACTGGTCACTCTGATGTGCGCTGACCACCCGGTGCCAACCCCAATTGCTCGGCACCTTTAGTGGATGCGAGCAGCAGCAGCCAGCCCCGATCATCCCTCAGGGCTCCTTCACCTCCCCCTGCTCCTGAGGGGCAATCAGGACAGCAGCCACTGCTCGCACCCACTGACAGCGCCGGCTCCGCTTGTACTGCTGCTGGCGACAGCCCCAATTGCTCCCCGACGTCAGTGGTTGCGAGCAGGGCCAGCGCCGTCAGTGCGTGGGAGCAGTGGCAATGGGAACTGGGCTGCTGGCAGACAGAGGACCAGGGGCTGCAGTGGGAGGGGCCGGGCAGGGGTGCAGAGGATGGGTTGAGACCTGCCCCTGTGCCCACCACAGCCTCACGGCCCACAGTTCCTTTCAAGGTACACGATGTCATGCACTGGGCCCCTAGTAATAATATACTAGTATAATTACTATAGCCTGGCCAGTGTGACTCAGTGGTTGAGCATTGACCTATGATCCAGGAGGTCACAATTCAATTCCTGGTCAGGGCACATGCCTAGGTTTCAGGATCGATCTCCAGTAGGGAGCGTGCAGGAGGCAGCTAATCCATGTCTCTTTCTTACATATCTCTTCTCTCTCTCTCTCATTAGTTAAAAAAAACCAAATATCTACACAGACACTGGGGTGGGTGAGGGCTTACTCGGGGTGGGAATGGCTGGGGGAGGGTGGTGTCAATCGGGGGGAAAAGGTGACATATGTAAAACTTTAGACAATAAAATAAATAAATAAATAAATAAATAAATAAACCCAATATCTTCTTTATGAGGCCACAATAATCCTGAAAGGTAGACATTTTTATCCTTAGGGACCCAATCCTATATAATAAAGAGCTAATATGCTAATTAGACTGAATAGCCAAACAACCTTCCGGACGTCCTTCCGGATGACCTTCCAGATGAAGCTGGGGTTGCGAGGGGCTGTGAGGGCAGGCCAGGGCTGCAAGGGCCAAGCCCCTTGCACGAATTACGTGCATTGGGCCTCTAGTTCCTACATAAAAGGCAGATGTGGTGACGGTCAAAGAACAGGTGCGAACGAAGTGCCGTGGACCTCAGACGAGGCAGGACACCTGTGGCAGGGAGGCTGGGAGAGGGTCACAGAGGAGAACCTCAGAGGCTGGAGGGCGGAGGGTGCGATCTGGGCGGGGAGGTAATGGGGTGCCGTGGGGACGGGAGAGAGACAGAGGGAGAGCCTGAGGAAGGGCACGGAGTGTTGGGAACTGCACGCTGTTCTCACAAGGGCGACACTGTGGTACAAGAAGTGGTGGGGCTGGAAACGGAGGATAGGGTGGCTTTTGAATGTCAGGGAAGAAATGTAAGCTTCATTTAACAGGCAGTAGGTTTAAGAAGAATGAAAAGATCCAGAATTGAGAACTTTGGGGAGATTGATGTGATTCCAGACTAGAAGGCCAGGTGATGAGGCTGGGACCAGTAAGACGCCTATGGTGCTAGCCAGGAGGTGACGAGAAGAGCCTGGTTTGCGGGGGAGGGGGGGTGTGGGGGGCGGGGGGAGGGGGAGAATGCAGTGAGGGGGAGCAAATGCAGTGGGCAGTCACCTGGCCCAGGTGTGGGGCACGGGGAAGGGCGGTGGCTGCAAGGTCCCAGCCTCGGTGGTTGGTGCCCTTCTGATGCACTTGGTGCACTACTAAGCTACACCTGACAGCCTGATGACCCCCTAACTCAGACAACTCTTCACAGACCCCTCTCGGGAGGGACTGGGACTTTCTCCCTGGAGATGGTCTTTATCCTCCATGAGTCACGACATGTTCTCTCGCCAGGCAGCCTGGCACAAGGTGGGCATTCAAGAAATGTTGACCAAACAGCTCAGTTACCTTGGTTAGTGGCTGAGGCCAGCGTCTTGGTGGCTATCAAAGCTGAATCCAGCTCCTGCCCTCAGGAGCCTGGAGGCGGAGGAAGTTAACCAAGTGCATGTGCTCCGGGAGGGGCCGTGTCCATCCTGCTCCGGTGACTGAATGCGGGAGCGGGGCCTGCTCGGTGTGCATGCCTCTCGCAGACGCCCGGGGCCACCGGTGGCTGCCACAGGCTCAGAACCTACACAAACTGACGCTGCAATGACCTCCCCACCAAACCTGGGTTGAGGGAATTACACTGAATTTGGCAGACATTTGGGGGGAGGGGGGTGGAATGACTTAAAATTTAGGTGTTACATGAAATTCACTTGTGTGTGCGTGCATGTGCATGTGTGTGTGTGCATGTGTGTGTGTGTGTGCGTGCGCGTGCATGTGCATGCATGTGTGTGTGCGTGCATGCATGTGTGTGTGAAGGGGTGGTTTCTGGTTTGCACACGGCAGACCTGCCGAGCAGCCAGAGCCGAGGGAAGACTGGCCTCGGAAAGCAGACTGTGCTTTGAATCGCGAGCCCGAGGCACAGCTCCTCGAAGTGCATGACCCCAAACCCAGGTGCACATTTGTGTTCAGGATTCTGCTCACCAGAGAAACTTTGTGTAGAGGCTTGAAGGCAGGTGGTGGCGGCCTTCGTTACTTAATTGTCGTTGGTAATAATTCCCCCAAGCGCACACCAGGGGGGTCCAAAGCCACCCATAGCAACCTCTTCCGGAGGATTCCCACACCAGGAGTCTCCAGCACCCCATGTCACAGCGCTGTCACGGCTCCCTGCGGGGCTGGGGGGAGGGGTGGCCCTTGCTGTGGGACGTGTCCGTGCGCCCTTGCAGAGCCTCTCCGCCAGGGGCCGCACCTCCGCTGCCCGCGAGGCCCGCTGAGGGCACTGCAGCACCAGCCCCTTCCCTCTGGGTTGTCCCGAGGGAGGCAGAGGACGGAAGACTACGCCAGAGAGACTGACCCCTCTGGGCTGCCTGGGGGCTCCCGGCAGGCTGGCTCCCAGGCCAGCGTCTCCGTTCCTGTGGGACGCGCCTGCCAGATGCTGCTGATCGCCTTGTTTCTTCCGAGCCTCAAGTTTAAATTTTCCTTCCAGGATCTCATCTCTGAGGCCCCCCAAAAATGTTCTCTGTCGATGATTCTCTCTTTCTTCTCTCTCTCTCTCTCTCTCTCTCTCTCTCTCTCAACATATCCTTGGGTAACAAATTTAAAAAATTTGCCCTAATGTTGAAAGCACTAAAAGTGACCAGGAGGAAGAGAAATATTGGACAATTAACCAATTTAATGCA
>NW_005871327.1:10363-30663 GCF_000147115.1 Myotis lucifugus | reverse complement strand
AGCCGGTGTTGGTGTCCGTTTCAGGCTTCTGGGAGCCGCCGCGGGAAGAATACCGGAAGCTGCCGATGGCGCTGTCGGCGTCCTCGTCTCTCTCGCCCACGTCCCCGTCCTCATCTTCCCTGACCTTCTTCTTCTTGAAAAGGTTGCTGCGTTTGTGGTCGGAGGCCAGCTTCTCCATCTTGTACTCAGACATCTTCTCCCTCAGCTCCATCTGCATCTCCTTCTCCTTCTGGCCCAGCTCCTTCAGGTTGACGTGGTCAGCAAAGAGGCTGTAGACGGGCTTGCTGGTCCCCCTCCCAGTGCTCCCCGTGCCTTCGGCCCTGGAGCTCGGCGTGCTGTGGCAGGACGGCAGGGACTGCGTGTCGGAACCGGGTCTTGCCTGCCCTCGAGGCGGAAGGCCCAGGGAGGAGGCGCTCTGTGCGCTGAGCATGGAGACCTGGTCATCCCCCGGGCCGCTGGCCGCCGGCCCCACCTTGGCACTTGCCGCGGATGGGGAGCGTGACAGCAGCAGCATTTCGTTTTGCTTCTGGGCGAGAGTCTCGCTGACCACGTTGGCGATCCAGTTCTGGATACTGGCAATGCAAACGGTGTCTCCAGGCCCCACGGGGAGGCTAGGCAGCGCGTGGAGGGGGCGGAGGCCAAGCCTCCCCCTGTGTTGCTTACGGCCTGAGATGGGTGGGAGCTGAGGCTCAGGGTGCTGAGTACTGAGGCTGTGTCCCCAATCAGTACTAACCGAAGGGGGCTGCGGACCAGAAAGGCAGACAGGGGGATGCTCCTGCTGGCGGGCCGAGCCGTCAGCCTCCCAGCTGCCCATGGACTGGCTCTCCTCCAGCGTCTGCCTGCTTCTCTCCAGCAGCTCCAGCCTCCGCTGCCTCTTCTTGGCCGAGGCTGAGGCCTCGTCCTTGCTGAGCTCCACCACCTCCTCCTTGTTCTCACTGCCCACTTTCTTCTGGTGTTTCAGCTTCCAGGCCTGGTAGGCTGTCAGGTTGACGTCGGAGGCGCCTTTCTTCTCCCGCTCGGCCTCCTCTGCGCCTGGCTCGCTGCAGCTGTCTCCTGCCTCCGAGTCCCTCTTGTGAAACCCAAATTGGATTCTCTTGATCTTCCACCTTTCGAGGGCAGTGAGTTTGTCCTTGTTCCTGCTGCAGAAGTTATAGAAGGAGCTGGCCTCCGACAGCACACTCTCCTCATCCTCCTCCCGGACCCTGCTCCCCGCCTCTGAGCTTGCGCCCACCTCCTCTCTCTCGCTCCTGGACTGGTACCTCCGGGAAGCTTCCTTCTCAATCTCCAGCAGCCTCTGGTTCCACACGTCCCAGGAGCTGTCCGTGGACACGGAGTCGGAGCGCTGCCTCCCTCGCCGGCTCTGGCTGCTCATCTCCAGTTGCTGCTTCAGGACCCGAATGTCATGGCTGCTCATGCTCTCCGAGGTGCTGGTCTCACTCCGGGTGCACCGGCGCCTTCTCCCCTTGAAGGAGCCGACATCACCCTCCTCCTCCACCTCCTCCTCCTGCCCCCACTTCCGGTGCCCTTCTGCCTGGTACCTCTCGTTTCGGCGCTGCCACTCCCGGATGATCCCCTCCACATCCTCATCCTCAGGCTCGTCCCCGCCCTGGGCAGAGGGCGCGGAGCACCTGCCATCCCCACCCTGCGGGGCCTTGCCGGTGGGGAGGCCCTGCTCCTTCTTCCACTGCTCGTAGAGCTTCTCCTCCTCCTCTTCGTCGATGAGGGTGAGGGGCTTGGAGGCCTGGCTGGCCGCCCCCAAGGAGGAGCCACTCAGGCGGCTGGTGGTGTCGTCCTGCTCCTCCACCGTGAGGTCCTGCACCCTGGCCCCGATGGTGCTCCCCGTGTCCTCACCCTCCTCGGCCCCATGTGCGCCCCCCTCCCCGCTGTCGTCCTCGTCTCTCTCTTCCATCAGCTTCTCGTTGAGCTCCCGGAGCTGCCTGAGGAAGCCGTCGTTGGGGCAGATGGGCCGCTTCCTCCGCACGGTCATCAGGGCCTCCAGGACGGCCATGTGGTGGAAGATCATGAGGTAGGCCACCACCAGCACCGCCGACCGGCTGATGCCCATCTCGCTGCTGACCAGCACTTTCCCTGAGAAGAAAACACGGTCAGAGAGCTGTGGCCGCAGCACGTCCTGGCTTGGCTTTAAGCCCCCGTTCTGATGTGCTGGTGTCAGGTTTGCCTGGCCCTCTGGTCTCTGTCCGTGCTCAAGTCCGTCTGTCCCGTGTTACAGTGGCAGGCAGAGCAGTGGGGCTGCCCTGAGCCCAGGCACACACTTGGTGCGCTGTCTGAACCTGGGCAGGACGTGGGGACAGACGGGGGCGGGGGAAGGGACTAACCACTGTCTCCGCTGTTCTCGTTTCTCCCGCCAAACCGGGCATCAGAGGGGGGAGAAATAAAAGAAGGGGGGACAGGGCAAGACCAGAGAAACCTGAGGCCAAGATGAGGGCATCACAGAGACGTGGAGTCTTGACGTGGAAAGCATCAACAGTCACAGCCGGAACTTAAGAATTCCCTTCATAGCATCCTTGCTGCATCATTCCTCATCCAGGCTCTGCTCACACACACATCACACACACACCACTCTCACACATCTCACACACACATACACCCCACACTCACACATACCACACACACATCTCACACAACTTCTCACACACCACACATACCACACACACATACATCCCACACTCGCACATACCACACACACCTCAGACACACAACTTCTCACACACCACACATACTACACACACCCCACACACACAACTTCTCACACACCACAGACACATACCCCCCACACTCACACATACCACACATACATCTCAGACGCATTTCTCACACACCACACATGCCAGACACACATGCACAACACACACATACGACACTCACATCTCAGACACACAACTTCTCACACACCACACATACGGCACACACACACCCGCAGACAGGGACGAGATACACACGGGGAGACGGAGAGTGTGTCGGAGATGACGTCCCCCAAGTGCCCACCCCGTGCCTACCTGCAGCTCCGCAGTCTCCCGTGGGCTCCTATCTGGGCCACAGCGCCGCTCCCCTCCCACCCAGTGGGGTCTTCAAAGCAGAGGGGTGAGTGTGGTCAAGGTGCCTTCTCAGTGCCTGCCTTGTCCTTGACCTTCCTGCAGGACAGGCCGCACCCCCTCCTCCCCCGAGGGCTCCTCCACACCAGCCCACGACTCCTGGACAAGCCTATTCCCCTCGGGGCCTTTGCTCCAGCACTTTCCTCTGCCAGGTAGCGCCTCTCAATGTTCCGATGGCTAGTTCCTCCCTGTCTCTCAGCTACGGGTGCCCTTGTCAGCCTCCCTCTCCAAGGCTGGCCTGTCGCTCCAACACATCATTTCAGGCCTCACACCCCACCCCCCCCACCCCGTGTCTCACATTCCTCTCTCTTTTCTGTTTCATTCCTGCCTTCACTGCATGGGGGATGCAAAGGCCAGAGCTCTGGGCGCGGCTTTCACCCCAGGGCACCTGTCAGCCCTCAGTCATGACTTACTGGACGTGTGGTGGTCCTTCCCTTCCCCTCTTTCTATAATTATACAACCACCTCCGTAAGACAGATAACCCCAGACACGGCAGATAACGGGAGGTCCATACGTCCCCGTCTTCTTCTCCCAGGCCAGGCAGACCCCCTCACCTCGATAGGTGAGCAGGGCCTCGTCCAGGAACTCGGCGGCCTTCCGGAAGTGCCGGGAGATGTCCACCTCGGGGAAGTCGTCCACCTCCACCCCCAGGTACTGGATGTCCAGGCCGGCGTAGAACTCGGGCCCCGTGTAGACGCCGGTGCCGTGGGCGGCGTTCAGGATGTGGGTAATCCCCAGCCTCTTCAGCCGGCCCTTGTTCACAGCCACACTCCTGAGGACGAAGAGGCGGGGACGGGTTTGTGCCAGAGTCGGAGCTGGACAGGCACGTCCCCACGGAGAGGGGAGTCCGCCGGCCGGGTCAGGAGGGCCAGTTGGCGAGTGCCTCCTCCTCGCTCCCCCACAGGTTGGGCTCACTGCAATACCGTTATAAAAAGGGGCCAGGGACTCGGTCCCCACGGAAGAGAGAAGATACGGGGCTGGCAGGGGAGGGCAGGACAGAGAAGAGAACCAGCGGGGGGTGAGGGGGGAGGAGAGGAAACCTTTGAATGGTCCAGAGAGCTCTAGTTTAAAATCTTGCCCGTCCGGTGTGGCTCAGTGGTTGAGTGTCGGCCCATGAACCAGGAAGTCATGGCTCAATTCCCAGTCCGGGCACATGTCCGGGTCGCAGGCTCCATCCCCAGAAGGGAACATGCAAGAGGCAGCCGATCAATGATTCTATTCTCTCTCATTATTGATGTTTCTGTATCCCTCTCCCTCTCATCCTCTCTCTGAAATCAATAAAATTATATATATATATATTTTTTTTAAAAATCAGGCATTAAGTCCTGGTCCGTGTGCTCAGTGGTCAGTGTCAGTTTGTGCACCAAAGGGTCACAGGTTCAATTTCGGGTCAAGGGCACGTACCTGAGTTGCAGGTTCAACCCCTGACCCCAGTCAGGGTGTGTGTGGGAGGCAACCAATCGATGTGTCTCTCTCACATTGGTGTTTCTCTCTCTCTCTGCTCCCCCCTACCTCCCTTCCACTCTCTCTAAAAATCAATGGAAAAAATATCCTCGGTGAGGATTAACAAAAACAATAATAACTAAAATCCTAGGCCTTGGGAATAAACACTCACCAAGACACAGAAAAGGCAGACAAAAATAACCATCACCTGAGTGTGCCGCACGCTGATCTGGAATGCTGTGTTTTCCAAAGTTCTTTCACGTACGTTATTTTGTCCTAATAATGCACTTCAGTGGTAGACAGAGAAACTACTTTTATTCCCATTTGGAGATTGTAAAAATGAACCGAGAGCTGTATGACTTCCCGAGACTGACTGAGAAAGAGACCGCGCAGGGCCCGGTGGCTTGCACGTCCAGCTCAGAGCTCTTCGCTGCAGTGGAGGGGGTCTGAGGAGCCCCGAGGACAGGGCTGTCCAAGAAGGCGCAGAGGCCTTCAGCTGGGACCTCGGCAGACGCCCTGCGCGCCTTCCTGGTGACCACGGTGGCGGAGCTTCTGGGTCCACAGAGCTCATTAGAGATGGCTTGGGACTCGGTGCGAGCACTGGGAATCGGGTTCTGGGCACTGAGTCCAGTTGGGGAATAAGACCCACCATCCAAAGCTATTTTCTTACTGTTCTCCTGGGGCCCCAGGTCCCCCTGTGCTTCTGGATAGAAGGTAACTATATCAGGAGAACATCTCAGTAAGTAGCCAACAGATTGGCCAGCCTTAGGGCCGCAAACGCCGTGGCTCCACGTAGGCCCTGGCAAGACCCCGAGGGAATGGGACGTGAGTGAGTTGTTTTGAGGTTTGTTCTGGAAACCCCTGATACACTTTTTTAAAAATAGCATTTCTTTTCTGACTATAACAACCATAAATGTTTACTCTAGGAAATCTGTTCCATTCAAAAGACCCTAAAGAAGAAAATAAAAATCACTTGTAGAACTACCTCCTAGAGAGAAGTACTGGTAACACTTGATCATGTTTGGCTCTAATTTGTTGTCTATGCAAAAGCTATACACACACATCTATATATTCTTTAGTTAGCAAAACACAGTATCTACACTATCACGGAACCTAATTATCTTCTTACTACATTGTGAACATTTCCGTATGTTGGTAATACACGTAAAAATCACATCAATGGCTCCTTCTATGGTTGTATGGACGTTGGGGGACAATGGTGAGGGGGATTGTGCTGGCACTGCTCAGGCAGGCAGGGAGGCCCTGAGAAGGGACCTCGAGGGGCGAGGCGGTGACAAGAGCCCTGGCAGGGGACACAGGGTCATGGGGCCAGCATTTTGCCCTGCTGACCTATAGAGGTGAGTGGACTCCTGCGTGCAGACAGGTGGGCGGGGCCTGTCTCCAAGGCGGGAGCTGGTGGGTGGTCAGCAGCCTCACGTTTCTGGATGGAGCTAGTGGGGCCTTCGGTGAAAGTTGGGGGCAGGCGTTTCATCTCTCTCCGGCACTACCCAGAGGGGAGGACAGGGCCTGTGCCCAGCAGTCAGACTCACTTCTCTGCTATGAAGACGTTGGGCCAGACCTCATCCACCTCGTTCCAGGGGGCCTCCTGGCGGTCCTGGACCAAGGCCCGCTGCAGGTCCAGGACGCAGGGGGTGTTGTACAGGCTGGTGTCGTCCATCTTCTCCCGGACGCGGTGGTACAGGTCCTCCATCAGCAGCTGCTCAGCGGACTCCAGCATGCCCGGACACTCTGCCTCAGCCCTGACGCCCCGCGGCCCGAGTTCTAGGGGGACAGGCAGCGTTCTCATCAGAGCTGGGGCACCACGGCTCCCTGCTCCTGGGGAATGCCCACTCCTGGCCAGTTTGCTGCCAGGCCTCTGGGCATGGGCTGAAACGCCTGCAGCATCTGCCGGGAAGGACTTATGGGGGCCCAGGGGCCCTGCATTGGCCTGGACACTGTGGCCAGGACCAGGGCCAGGGCCAGGGCCAGGGCCAAGACCAGGGCCAAGACCAGGGCCAGGGCCGTGCAGGGAATGGGACACCAGCTTCCCTTACTCCCCCCTCGTTACCTGAAAGCTGCTGACACCTTAGTCTGAGGTCCTTAGTGCCTGGTATACATCTGGTGCATACTTACACCCCCCAGTGTGCCATACAAAGCAGAAGCCCTGGCTAACTGAATACCTGCATGTGCATGTGTCTGCATTTCATGTGCAAAGCCGGGGCTGGTTTGACTCCTCTGCACATGCGATGCAGACACCCCGGGAAAGCAACACCTTCCGCGGTGGGTTTTGCTCCATCACATTTAGTGGGCGTGTCTATGCCATATATTGTCTGCTTCCCGCCCTGGAGCGTTAGCACCTGTCTCCCAGCCCCGAGCTCTCCACAGGCGGCGGGTTGGCCAGGGCTCTGATGCCAGTCAAGGCAGCACCCAGGCCTTTCTGGCCAGAGAGGCTCAGATTCCAAATAAAATCAAGTCCTATTCACCCCTGTCTCTAGTGAACTTTGGTCTCCTCCTCCTAATCCATTTGCTCCCAATTTATCAAATCGGGGTCAGGCAGATACTTCCTTTTGTGAGAAGGTAACAGGAGCCCTAGCTAGTTTGGCTCAGTGGATAGGGCTTCAGCCTGGGGACTGAAGGGTCCCGGGTTCGATTCCTGTCAAGGGCACCTGCCCCAGTTGCAGGCTCGATCCCCAGTAGGGGGCTTGCAAGAGGCAGCTGATTAATGATTCTCTCTCATCATTGATGTTTCTATCTCTTCCTCTCCCTTCCTCTCTGAAATAAATTAATTAAAAAATAAAGAAGGTAACAGGAGAGAGGAGAGCAGGTGTGTCCCCCCCACCAACACCACCACTTAGCAGCCAAAACACTGAATCGAGAGAGGAGGGAGGAGTTAAGTAGGAAAGGGAGTTCTCTGTGTTGGCCATGACCTGCCTGCACCACCTGGCTCTGAGTGAAGAAGGCGCGGCCCCACTGGCCAGTAGACCTGGCCCAGCCCCGCGGAGGGAGCAGGCGTCTGTGAGCCCTCTCGCTGCTCGAGGTCTGTGGGCGCTGCGAGTCCGCCCGCCACTAAGATGCTGTCCATCCTGCGGGCTGCGGGCGGAGCCCTACATTCTCCCGAGGAGGACCCGTCCTCCAAAGCCCCTCTCTTCCCTTCCCTCCTCTAAACCATCCGAGCGGCCCACATCCCTGCAGCAGGTCTCAGCTCTAAACAGTCTCTCATCTCCAATGCAAGGCAGAAAGACACTGTGGCCCTGGGCTCTGTGCTGTTGAAAACTAGGTGACGTGTCTCCCAGCTCTCCGGGAGTCTCACCAAGCACAGGCGAAAGAAAGCCCCTCTCCTCCCCTCCCCTGCTGAGAGATCCCTCCTTTACCCTTTTATTTAAAAACAAAACTCCCAGCACCTCATTAAAATACACGCATTGACTTCCTCTTCCATTTTCTCATCACTTCCCTTCCCTGGCCTCAGGCCCACCCCCAGCGGTTCCCAGCCCCTCCCCATGCCCCCTCCTCCCGTGCATGGCTACTGCGTGAGGTTTCTTCACGAGAAAGCGAAGCCCAGGCCTCTCCTCGCTCTGTCCTCGCTTGGCACACTTGGGCTTCCATGAAAACAGAGGCTCTTCAGAGTCAGCGTCACCCCTGACCTCATGAGCAGGGCCATCTTTAGACTGTCCCCGGACACGCTTTCCTTTCTCTGGACTTTTCTTATCCCCTGGCCACCTTTCAGCCTCTAAGACCAATGGAGCTCAGGCCCATGCGCCAGGGAAGGGAGAGCCGCTGAGGTTCCGCAGGAAGCCGGGCGTGGCTCCGCTCAGGCCCCACTCTCCCTGTGGAGTGTCCCCAGCGTCCTATCGACCCGCAAGTGACACTCCAAGGGACACCGTGGTTTTCTCCCAACTCTGAGAGCGGGATTTCCACTTCACAGGACCAGAGCCTGGAGAGCGGGCCAGAGAGTGGAGCCAGAAGAGATGCAGGTGGGAGGCCGGGCATTCCCAGCCGCACAAGAGCGAAAGGGAGCTTCCGGAGCCAGCGTGGTGCTGGGCGCCGTCGAGAGGAACCCAGAGCGGGCGAGGACACCTGGTCTGGTCGAGCGGGTCCCAGAGGCCCAGGCAGGTTGCTCTAAGCCAACAGGAGAACAGTGGAGCGTTCAGGAGACTGGGCCTCCCAGGGGGCCCGGGTAGCAAGCAACAGCAGATAGAATTTCTGGTTCCTCGTGAGGATACAGGAGACCCAGATGTCCCTGTGGATCCTGGGGGGACCCCAAGGGCCAGGGGACTGAGAGAGCCCCGGGGTTCCACGTGCAGGAGCAACGTGTGTGGGTCTCATGACGAAAGGCCTGGGATGGGGTCCTGGCCCCCAGCGGTGGATCCCAACTGAAGCCAAAGCCACCGAAGTGGGAGAGACCCTCAGGCCAAAGTGAGGAGAAAGAGGAAAGAAATTCCGGAAGATTATTTTCCCAAAACTGATGGGAGGAAGGTGAACCCATCCAGTCAGGGTGAGTGAGATACAGTATGTTTTCTGCTCCTGGGTTTACTGTGTAAATGGTAACGCCTCTCCCCACCCGTCCCACCTCCTCCCCAGACATATATCTCAGCCCCAGTGGCCATGCAGGCCCCCTCTAGACAGCCCTCCAGGGCGCTCTGCGTGCTCCAGCCACTTCCTGGCTCTCGGTCTGTGTCTCTAACACGAGCCCCCCCAGGACCCTGAGGCAGCTGAAAACCTGAATGGGGCATAAGGGCAGGTGGGGCCGCCTCCTGTGCCACCAGAGCACTGTTCACACGCCACGACACGACACGGGCGATTCCCGCCTCTGTCCTGAGGAGGCGAGGAGGAGGAGGAGGAGGAGGAGGAGGGCGGCTGCTTTGGATCTGCTCCTCGTCTGCGATGGGAAGCGCCTGAGAAGCACACTGACACCTTCCGGGCCCCGTCCCAGCGTCTCCGGTGACCCCAGGACGCTCCCAGCTCCCACCGGCCTCTGACGGCCTTACCTTCCCTGATGATGCGCTTGGCAGCCACGGCTGAGGAGAGGTGAATGGGCTCCATGAAAATGCTCTCCGTCTCCGCCTCCGAGACCACCGAGTACCTGGGGGAAGAGGGAGATGGCGCTGAATGGGAGGCTCCTTCCACAGGAGAAACCCGGGTTTGAGCCACAAGTGGGCAGCGATGGGAGACAAAGGGGTGCCTCCTGTTTCGGGACCTGAGGATTCGGAGCGTGGGTGCCATGGCTCCGCTTGGCGTCCTCTGCTCTCGGACCAGGGCGGCACCAGGCGCGCTGATGCTTAGCGACATGGCCGGCCGGGCTGTGGCTGGGGGAGCCCACCTGACTTTCTCTATTGTTCCCACCCTTGGGTGTCCTGCTGCGCCTGGTTTCCTTGTCCCCCGTCCTCTGTTGTCAATACAGAGGACATGCCTAACTGTGCCTCTGCCAGGCCTGCTGGACTGGGCATGGTAGGTGCCACCATTCCCTCCCTCCGGTACCTTATCCCTGCGTGGGAGGGAGTGGGCTGATGGGCTGGGGATGGAGGCTGCACAAGGGGGGGGGGGGGGAAGACGTGCTCCCACGCCCAGACCTCATTCTGACACAAGAACTCAAGGGTTCGCCTGAGCCCAGGAATGTAATAAAGCAATTGAGGTCAATGTCAAGGCCGTTAGGACCACCCTCTAGTGGCGGATCCTCCTCCCGTGGGATCCCCCTTTTCCAGTGTCGGGTGAGCTTTGGGTCTCTTTCTGCCTAGTCTTTCCTAGGTCTAGAGAGGCTAAAAAAAAAAACCTCACAAAGATGTAAGAGGGTTTAACAGACACCATTTCTTTTTCTATCACAAAACTTCCCCCATTCTGCCCCCGTATAACCCACCCTCCCTGCCCCTCGATCTGTGTCCTGTCCCGATACTGGGACCTTCTCCAGAATGCTCTGTAAAGGAATCATATATAACTGGGGTCTCCTGGAGCTGACTTATTTCACTTTGCAAAGTGCACCTAAGAGTCATCCATTCTACTGCTTGAATCAATAACTTGTTTCTTTTTATTGCCTAATAATATTCCGTTACTTAGGCGCCGCAGGCTACGCGGCCTTGAGTCGAGGCTGAGCACCCAGGGGCGAAAGGACACCCTGCCTCTGGTTGGCTGGTCTCTGGGTTCTGATCTTCCCTAACCTGCCGGGCACTCTCTACTCTACAAGCTCTCAGCAGCTGCTACCACCCATCCGCTGTTACAGGGCAATCGGTGAGCCGGTCCAGGCGGAGGGCTCCTTCACCGAATTACCCGGAACCAGAACCTCTGCCCGTTGTCCTTTTGCTTTTAAAAGTCTAACGTGGATGTGTTTCCTGATCTCTGTAATTGACCTATTTTTATTTATAGGATCTGGTAAGATCTTATTTTAGTCCTCAGTGTTTAGAAATTCCCCCATGATGCTCCTGGGTCTGTGTTGAGAATGGGCACCATTTTTTGAGTGCCTTCTATGAATTTAATTCTGACAAAACTCCCGCAAACTAGGTCTTTCTATTCCTGCTTTAAGATGAGAAAACTGTAGCTCCGAGGGGTTACCAAAATTACTCAAGGCAGTGAGTGGCAGGGCTGGGCTGCAAACGCCAGGAGCCTCGCTCTAAATCCCATCTCCTCTCCACCACAACACGCCGCCACTTAGACTGGAAGCGGGAGGCAGCTGGTCAAAGCGACGCCCGCTGGATCCCCAGGCCCAACAGACCTTGACACAGGAAAGCACCTGGAAGATCCATGTTGGAATCGTGGCTGGGCGGAAGGATGGATGGATTGGGTTGAACTGAGCTGAGTCCAGGTGAACTGACAGAGCTGACATGAGCTGCTAGGACAAGGTTAGCTGGATTGAGTTGGTGGATCAGCAGAGTAATTATCTCGTTGTTGACACCCGCATGAAGTGTGCCCAGGGCCAGCCAGGCTATGAAGAAAACAGTGTCTTTGCCGGAAGACAGCAGTAGCCTGGGACTCTACCCAAGACCAGCTAGACCTGCCTGTGCCGCACAGGGGACAGCAGGACGACGCCACCAGGGCAGTTCCTGAAGGATTCCCGGCCTCGCTCCTCCCAGGACCTGGGCTCCAGCTGCACATCCTCACCGAGTTCCTTTCTGCCCGGGGAATTCGCTGAAGCCCATCTCTGCTGCCTGGGTGCTCCATCCTCCCCTCTTCACCATCTTTCATCTTATGTCAGCCATCACTTCCTTCGAAAAGGCTTCCCTGGCCTCCGCCTCACGCTGCCCCATTCATCAGGTGGACTTTGACATTTACCCACGAAATCATCAGGTAAGTGCCTACCTCCTATACCAGACCACACCCTCTAGGAGGCACCACTGTGGCTGGGTGGGTTTTTGTTGTTTTGTTTTGTTTTGTTTTCTTAATTCTCACCGGAGGATATTTTTTCCATTGATTTTTAGAGAGATTGGAAGGGACGGGGAGAGACAAAGAGAGAAACATTGATGTGAGAGAGACACACGGACTGGCTGCCTCCTGCATGCTCCCTGACAGGGGCCAGGGGTTGAGCTTGCAACCGAGGTATGTGCCCTTGACTGGAATGGAACCCTCAGTCTGCCGACACTCTAACCACTGAGCCAAACCGGCTAGCACACAGCTGGGTGTTTTGATGATGGTTGGGTTCCCAGCACCCACACAGTATCTTGCACAGAGTAAAAGCTTAATAGATATTTTCTGATCCTCTGACTGGATTTGTCCTCAATAGCATCAAATTTACAGGGATAGGGCTGTTGCAACATTAGGACAAGTATTGACCAGGTGTTGGCCACTGGCTCATCATTTCACTGGGCTGCTAGGAGCAATCCAGGGCCCTGGCTCCGTCTGTCCATGCTCACTCTGCCCTCCTGAGGCCAAAATGTGCATGCGCTGGGAAGCCTGTCGGCAATCAGCACGTTTTTCTTATGGTGGATTATAGGGGGCCCCAGCCCTGGGACCCTCCTTAGTAGAGAGATGAGTCCACGTCCCTTGAATCTGGGTAGTCTTTAACTGCTTTCACCCATAGAACATTCTGGAGGCGACACTGGGCCCGTGTCTCCTCTTGGCTCGCTCCTCTCTCTGGAAGCCTGGAGATGCCCTATAAGAGGTCTGACTACCCACGACCACCTCGCTGGGAAGGCTCTTGGTCAGCAGTCCCTGCCGGGCTCCCAGCCGACAGCGGCCATGTGGACTAGCCTCTTAGAGGTGCAACCTGCACCCATTGCCCCTCCTCCCTAAGCTGACACAGACAAGCTGCCCAGCAGAGTCCTGCCCAAATTTCTGACTCTCAGAAAAGGGAGCACAATCATGGCCTTAAGTCATTATGCTTTGGGGTAACTTGTTAAGCGGCAACAAATAGTGGGAACCGGCGATTCTAAGACTAAGAAGTGAAATTTGAGTGAACACCAGGCACTCTTCTCATTGCGATACGGAACCTCGTAAATGCCAGCGGCCACCTGTTTCTGCAGCTGAGGAGAAAAACAAGTGTCCCCACTCTGGGGACAGTCTGGTCCCACTGTGCGCATGGCTCAGGGCACTCTGGTTCTCAAGTACCAACATCTCATAGAACTAAAGCCAGAGCCTCAAATTTTATATAAATGCGAGTCCCATCTCCATTTCAGCAATACGTATTAATAATAAATATAATATTATTAAATAATATTATTTATAATAACTAATATTATTTATACTACTGTTAATAAGATAACTGGTTTGTTTATTAAGGGTCAGTATTATGTAAAATGAGGTTTGTGGGGAAAGGGCAAGACCGAACCCTGCAGGTAATGAGCTGGGAATTCTCATTCCTGTGGGATGACAAGGCGCTTCCTCCAGGCAGCCCCCTTGCTCCCACCAGATGCTATTTTTTCCTCTGCCGGCCGCCAGGGCTCTGCATTCTGAGGAGGCTTTCTAGCGTCTGTGATCAGTCCTCCAGGATAGGGCAGAGAGCGAAAGAGACAGGAAGAGCCCGCACCGGTCAGGTGTGCGGAGGCCTTGGGAGGATTCAGCAGGTGGTGTCAGCGGGATCCCAGCCTGGGACTGTCCACCTGCGAGCCCTCGACCGGGCCATTTTCCCTTAACAGTGTTGACTTCCGGCGGTGTGGACTGGGTTTAAGCGCCAAACACTGGGAACAGAGCATCGCTCCTACACCTGCCTAAACTCAGAGGCTGCGGGCTGATGAGGAGCATTTGAAACCAGAAATGTTGGAGAAGTGTCCCGCCTTGTGCAGCAAATTCCTCAGCAAATCTGGGGAATGGCCTTGAAGACAGGACCCAGGACACCAGAGAAGATCCCCTCCCGCCCCGCAGGTGTGTCCAGGCTGCTGCGGTCAGGAGCGCGTCCGTGCGGGGCTGGGTCACAGGCTCTATGAAGCGACTTCCGGGAGAGGAGGACACGCAACCTGGTGGCCACCAACGCGGTTTATGAGTCTGTAAGGAAGGTGTGGGGGGAGGACCCGAAAGCCCCGGCGGTGGGGGTGGGCGCCGGGGAGCAGACAGAAGTGCCCAGAAAGGAGGAGGGAGGGGAGACCTGAGCACACCCTGTGCCTATTCCAAGGTCAGGGAGACAGCAGCCCTGGCGGTTTTGATTTATGACCACATCTGGGCGGCCACCCGCATCGCCCGCATCCCTGAGATGAGATGAGACGGCACTCACACCGGGACCAGAAGCGCACGGGCTGGCTGTTCACAAGATAAGCAGGGGGGGCGGATCTAGGATCCATAGCCGCCTCGTCGTAGGCTCGGGAAGCAGCAGCTAGAAAGCCTTGAGGGCGAATGGGAAAAGCAACCATAAGGTGAGCAGTTTGACGGACGTCCTAACCAAGAGCAAAAGACGGTGCCGCTTTCTTCAAAGCATGCTTTTCACAGTTGCAGGCCGCGGCCCAATCATGTAACCTAAAATCAATTCACTGGCTCGTGCCCAGCATCTGGGAAAAACAAAGAGAGAAAAACAGGACCGCACCAGCCACAGAGAGGACCAGCACAAGGTGGTGAAACCTTTTTGTAAGCGTGCGCACACCTGTACACACGCCCTGAGCTGAGACGCCAATGATATGGCCACTGCGGTTTATAATTGGCCAAGTTTGAAAGCTGCAGCTATAAGCCAATCGACAGGCTGTCAGGACACAGAATCAAGTGGAATTGGGGTCCTTTAACGCAGACCCCGACAGCTGGTCACTTCCTGTTAAGGAGCCCCTGGGAATGAAACGGAGGCAGAGGCCCAGGAGGGCTGTCTTTCTAATTTGGCTTTTGCAGAAAAGGAACAGGTTTCTGAGCTGCCTCTGAATGTCCATCGCCTCAGGGAGAGTGAGCCTGCAGGCCCAGAGGAAGGAGCGGAGACATAAACGAAAGCAAATCGATGCTTCGCAGGCTGCGTCCAGGAGGCCCGGAGAAAGAGTGAGGCGGAGAGGTCGTCACGGGGAAAGAAAGGTAAAGGAGAAAGCGTAGCCAGGAGGAGCCATTTCCCGAGGCCGCTCAGACCCGACGCCCACGGCCAGCCGCCACCTGCCACTCCCGCACGTGGACCTCAGCGTGGGAACAGCCGCAGAGCCCAGCTAGAAGCATCACTGACGGTGGATGGAAATGCCACCACGGGAGACGGCCTGACGACCACCAAGGAATTCCAAAAAGCTGCAAAGCTTGACAGCTCAGACCCAGAAAACCAAAGCAAGAAACGGACTTCAACTCAACAAGAAACAACAGGAAACGTGCCCTCGCCGGTTTGCTCAGTGGATAGAACGTCGGCCCAAGGACTGAAGGGTCCTGGGTTCGATTCCGGTCAAGGAAACAGAAAAAGGAGACCGACCCTCCTCCTCTACTCCAGGTCTCACTGGTTTCCTTCCCCAGCCAGTGATCTGAGGCGCTCACCACACCCAGGGGATAGGCACTTCATACAATGCCCGCCCCCAGGGCAACACAATGTATGTGCAGACGTTACTTAGCTGGCTACTCTTCACTAGACAGTTCGTCATGTTGTTCACATTCTGTATCCTCAGTCACTATAGCTGCTAAGACATTCTTCTGGGCACAGAAGGACTTATTTCTGTGAAGTACGGACCAGCAGTGAGCCTGCTGGGTCATAGGACAGGCGTAGGCTTGGTCTTAGTAGATACTAGGAAATCGTTTTCCAAATCGTTGTACTAATTTACACGCTCACCAGCGATTTCACATCCTCATTAATATTTGCTATCGCTGGGCTTTACTTTTAGATGGTCTGGTGAGTATGTAATAGTATTGAGTTGTAGTTTTCCTTTGAATTTCTATTATATATTTTTGTTTTTATTGATTTCTAGCTTAAGTCTCAACTGGTCAGAAAACATGTTTTGTATAATTAAAGATGTGTCGATAAATGAAGTAGTGCCCAGTATGCAATTTGTTTTGGTAAACGTGCCATGGGTGCGTGATAAGAATGTGTATTCTGTGATTGTTGGGTACATGGTGTATAAATGCCAATTAGATTAATTATGTTTACTGTTTTGCTCACACTTCTTATAGATATATTTTTTAATTTATTTAAATTACAGTTGACATACACTATTATGTTAATTTCAGGTGTACAGCATAGAGATTAGGCATTTATATACCTTACAAAGTGGCTCCAGACATAGTTACCACAATATTGACTATGCTCCCTACACTGTGCCATACATCCTGTGGCTGTTAATTGCCAGTTATAAAACTTCCCATATTCTTAATGTTTTTTTGTCTCATTCTATCCGTTGCTGAGATCGTTTTGTAAAAAATATACATTTGACTAAGATTGTGGATTTTAATTTTGTATTCAGTTCTGTCCTTTTTTTGTTTGTTTGTTTTCTATATTCTGAGGCTATGTTATTAGCTCATAGAAATTTTAAATAATTATATCTCGCTGTGAACCGGACCTTGGATCGTCACGAAACTTCCCTCTTTGTCTCCAGCACCTGTCCCCTCGGGCTGATGCCAATAAGCAGCGCCCCTGGCCTGCTCTTGGTCCTGTCGGTGGCCTTTTCCAGAGATGGCCCGGCGTGTCCCACCCTCGTGCTCTCCCTACAGCGGAACCTGGACACTCCTCCAGTGCAGGGCTGGAGTCCATGGCCCTCCTTTCGAACCTGTGGTCCTCTATGTGACTTCCGAGCCAGCCTCCTTTTATTTTTTTTTTTTTTATTATTTTTTTTTTTTAATATATTTTATTGATTTTTTACAGAGAGGAAGGGAGAGGGATAGAGAGTTAGAAACATCGATGAGAGAGAAACATCGATCAGCTGCCTCCTGCACACTCCCCACTGGGGATGTGCCCGCAACCAAGGTACATGCCCTTGACTGGAATCGAACCTGGGACGAGCCAGCCTCCTTTTAAAAAGTGTATCTTTATTGTTGAAAGTATTACAGACGTCCCCCTTTTTCCCTCATTGACCTCTGCTAGCCCACACCTGCCCCCAACCCCAGGCCTTCACCACACTATTGTCTGAGTCTATGGGTTGTGCATACGTGCATATAAGTTCTTCGGTTAATCTCTTCCCCACCACACACGCACCCCCTCCCTTCCCTCTGAGATTCCACAGTCTGCTCCGTGCTTCTATGTCTCTGAATCTATTTTGTTCGCCAGTTTATTTTGTTCTTTAGATTCTACATCTGAGTGAGATCACGTGATACTTGTCTTCCTCCAGGTCCTTCCATGCTCTTTCAAAAGGCAAGAGATCCTTCTTTTTAACAGCTGCATAGTATTCCCTGGTGTAAATGTACCACAGCTTTTTATCCACTCATCTGCTGATGGGCATGTGGGCTGATTCCAGATCTTAGCTATTGTAAATAGCGCTGCTATGAACATAGGGGGGCATACATTCTTTCTAATTGGAGTTTCAAGCTTCTTAGAAGTGGGATCACTGAGTCAAATGTCCCTAAATAGACACTTCTCCAAAGTGGACATACAAATGGCCAAGAGACATATGAAAAATGCTCAAAGTCACTATCATCAGAGAGATGCTAATTAAAATGACAATGAGGTATCACCTCACACCTGTCAGAATGGCCCCCATCAACAAATCCACAAATGACAAGTGTCCCGAGAATGCGGAGACAAGGGAGCCCTCGTGCACTGCTGGGGGGCATGCAGACTGGTGCAGCCACTGTGAAAACAGTACGGAGTTTCCTCAGAAAATTACCTATGGAACTGCCATTTGGCCCAGCGAGGCTACATTTAAAACCTGATGCACTCTTGTCGTGTTCTCTGGGATGCTAACTCTTGAATTGAGCGACTGGGCTATGAGAAAGCCCAAACTGGCCCACACGGAGCCATCAGATGAAAAGACCACGTTAGGTGTCTGACCGACAGGAAGCGCCAGACCTGTGACGATGCCTCTACGATCCCAGGCCCAGCTGTGGAGTCACCCCCAGCCTGCAGGTCACCCCAATCTTCACAGCTTTCCAGCTGAGGCCCCGGACATCCTGCGGCAAAGGCCAGCCACACACTGTCCCTTGTCCAGGTTCCTGGGGTGAACGCAATAAAATGGCTGCTTCGTGTCACTAAGCCTTGGAGTCCTGAGCAATCGTAGCTGGAACAGCGTGGTGTAGACTTTCTCCCCCTTGTGAACCTGTGTGTAGCTTTACTTCTAAGCAGTATATAGGCTTTTCAAACATCGAGTCTGACAGTTTTTGTCTTTTAATTATAATATTTAGTTTATTTGTGTTTAATGTAATTACTTATATATTTGGGTTTAAGTCTACCATTTTCTTATTTCTTATGCTTTTTCTTATTATTTATTATGCTTTTCTTATTGTTTTCTTATTATTTTCTATATTTTTTCCTCTTCTTTCTTGCCTCATTTTGCATTGGTTACATTTTATCACTGTAGCTTCCCCTCATTAGATTGTTAGTTATACATTCTGTTGTGAAACTTTCAACAATTACAGTAGAGATTACAACATCCATCCTGGACTTCCCACTCAGGCTCAGGGTTTCAGAAAACCTCTCCGGCGAGCGTCGCGCAGCTGAGAGATGAGGCCCCAGAGAGCAAAGCAGAAAATCGGGATGGAAACTCCTATGTGAGGAAGAACCTGGCGTGGTCCTGACTCAGGGAGGTGTCTGGTCTATGCAGATCAGACACCTATGAAGGGGTCATATTTTTAAAGAAACCATGAGCCTTAAAAAGCCTTTGGGTGTTATAAGCCTGAGAACAGCCCATGGCCCCAAAGTCCGTAAGCAGGACACAGTCTGCTAAAGCCCCTGAGTGACGAGCGTCCACCTATGTCCCCCACCCCCCTCCTGTGGGGAAGCCTCGGGCCCTGAGAAGCAGGAGCCCACAAGACCCCAGAGGACTGAGGTGAAGCGGATTCGTGGGTACTTCAAGGTCAGCTGACCTTGAGACATAAAGTTGGGGCTCTCCTTCCTGTTTCACAGATAAGAAGACAGGCTCAAGAATCAGAGTGACTCCGCACATAGATGTGGTGGCGGAGCTAAAATGAGGCGTCAGGCCCCTACTGTGACCTGTGGCAGAAAACGCACGTGGGCACACACACTATCGCTACAGCGGGCACCGCAGCATTTCTTTGCTGCCTCATGGTTTTCCTTAAAACATCGTGAAAATCTTTCACTTACATCATAATGTATTTTCAGTGATTGCATGTTAAATTGTCATAAAATAAAGGGGACTCTCCAGGAAGTGCATCGTGGGACGTGCGCTGGGCACACGCCCTTGTCCCCGGGCAGGCACATGTTCCAGTTACCGTAGTGCCAGGCTGGCCGCGGGCCTCTCCGCTCCTGCAGCATCTCAGTCTCTGGTCCTCCCAGCGATCCAGGCACCACCCTCAGCTACACCGTCAGATCCTGGGCACCCGTCAAGGTCGGGACCAGCATCCCTCCTCCAGGAACCTCCCACCCCCTTCCAAGTGCAGTGGTTCCTGCCCGCAGCCCAGGGCACACTGGGCCCCAGGCAGGATCCTAGCACTCACTGGGAACCCTGCCGGGCGGTCGCCGGGTGTCCGCGCCTCCAGAAGGGACAGCACATAGAGAGAACTCCCCGACATTGTTGATGAGTGGCCTTAGGGCAGTGATGGCGAAACTTTTGAGCTCGGCGTGTCAGCATTTTGAAAAACCCCAACTTAACTCTGGTGCCGTGTCACATATAGAAATTTTTTGATATTTGCAACCATAGTAAAACAAAGACTTATATTTTTGATATTTATTTTATATATTTAAATGCCATTTAACAAAGAAAAATCAACCAAAAAAATGAGTTCACGTGTCACCTCTGACACGTGTGTCATAGGTTCGCCATCACTGCCTTAGGGGTGGCTGTCCTGGGGGCACGCTCCCTCACCCACCCCCAGCGGCACTTACTGGCTGGGCGAGGGGCTCCGCAGGAGGTACCGGGCCTGCACGGCCCTCACGTCCGCTTCGTCCTCTTCACTTGGGACGACCTGCTCCTCCTCGGGGTCCCCACGGGTCGCCATGGCACCTGTCAGCCTCTGCATATTCAGTGTGAAAAAGGCAGTTGAGGAATCGGTTTTGGGGGATTTGTGGGGGGGAGTGGTGTGTTGGCGATGTCACCTCAATGGACCTAGGAATGGGGGGGGGTCACCACGTGCTAGTCCCCTCCTGGTGAGAAGACGCACAGGGGAAACCAAGTCACACTGGGCCCAGCCACTGTCACCAGGACACCGAGACTCACGCCCTGGCCGAGGAGGAGCCAGCCTCGGAGTCACAAGACTTAAGTGGCAACTTGGCTGCGTCACAGATGCCAGCAAGGAGCGGGGGGGGGGGGGGGGGACCGGAAACTGAAGACAGTGAAATTCCCC
>NW_005871327.1:8285-10263 GCF_000147115.1 Myotis lucifugus | reverse complement strand
ACGGGACAGAGAGGAGAAGGTAGTGCACTCACCGCGGATCTGTGGTCTCCACACCAAGGGCGGTCTCCCAGGACTGGGGGACCCAGAGGCAACACCACAAGCCTGACCAGTGAGAGGCCCCACTCAGTCTCCTCAGGCCTCTCCTCTGAGGGGCAGGACAGCTGTCACCAGGAAACCTGAGCTACCTTCTAAATTTAGCCTCTGGCCCCACAGCAGGCATATCTCTGGGAGAAGGAATGCAGGCTCGACCCCAGAAAGCAGGCCCCACTTAACCCTTTCCCTCTGGGCCCATTCCCCAGCCCATCAGCAGCCAAGGTGGGGGGACGTTCACGCTTTGTAGGTGGAGAACGGGAAGAAAAGCTTTTGGGGGCTCTCTCTCCATACCCTCCCACCTGGGCTCCCTCTATATATACCCTCCCACCTGGGGCTGCCTGTGCCAAGTCTTCCAGAAGACAGTCTGAAGCAAGGATCTTGCAGAAAGAGACAAACTGCACCTCAGCCCCATGTCAGCTGAGAGGGGCCACAGAAACGACCCCTGTGTCGGGTGGGGTGGGACCGCTCCTAGGTGTCTGGAGAGCAGCATGGTATGACCAAAGGGAAGTCTGTGCTTCTGAGCCGGGTCAAATTCCTTACAACACAGGTGGCTCCGGATAGCAATCTGGGCATTTGTGCTCCCTTCCAAAATCCCTCCTCCACACTCACCCCTCGGTGGTGGTCTGCTCGCAACCTGGGTGATAGAAAAATTCCATGAGCTTCATAAACTTCAAATAAGCCCATGAAGCCAGCCTGCATCACAACACCACCCCCACCATCACTATGATCAAAGCAAAGGCCAATAACCCAGTAATTCACCTCCTGATCCCACATATTCCATGACTGCCAATCCACCCATTCACCTATCCATCCATCTACCCACCCACTCATATGCTCATCCACTCACCCACCCATCCACCCATTCACCCAACCACCCACCCACCCATATGCCCATCCACTCACCCGTCCATCCACCCATCCACCCACCCACACATGTACCCATCCACTCACCTACCCATCCACCCATTCACCCATTCACCCATCCACCCACCCATATGCCCATCCACCCATGTACTCATCCATCCACCCATCCACCCATCCACCCACCCACCCATTCACCCATTCACCCACCCACCCACCTATCTATCCACACATCCGTCTACCCCTTCATAGGTATCTACTGATTGCCCACTATGTCTCAGACACTGTACTTGACCAAAGTTAGCAATTACACAAATGCATGCTTAAAATGGTCTTTCTTCCTGGGTAGGTGCAAGAATGCCTAACACGCACTATCATGAAAAATTGGCTGAAGACACGAATGAGGTCACAGTTTATTAGGAGGAATGAGACCCGGGTCAAAAATAACTCCAGCATAAGGCAGAGTGTCCTAAAGAGCTCCAGAGAGCGGGTGAGTTCTAAGGAGGGAGACAGCCCTTCGGCTGAAGAAATCAGGGAAGCCTTCACAGAAGAAGAGGTTTTGCCTGAGCTGGCCTTTACAGAACAGGTTGGATTGTAAGAGCAGATACGGTGGGGAAAGGAACTCCAGAGGGGACGGCGTGAACAAAGTCCTGGGGTAGGAAAGTATGACTTCTGGGCGTGAAGAGACGTCTAACTTGGTCAGAGCACAAGTTACATATTAGGGAAGAACTCCTTGGGCGGCAGGCTGCATTGGAGAGCAAACACTAGAATATATACACAAAAGAGCTGGGAGAACCCGATGACCGCGGCTGCCCTACAAAGTGGAGCCAGGTGACCGGGGACAGGATGGGGAGCAGACTTACTTTCCCACGCCACTTCCCGTTGAGTGCCCGAATTGCGTACGTATTCATATGGATAAATGTGAAATAAAATGTCTGCGGGCACTGGCACGGGGCAGAGGGGGAGCCCAGTGCTATTTGTCATTGAGGTCATTCCCTTGTGCCCCGCCGGCCCCCCCCCCCCC
>NW_005871327.1:0-8078 GCF_000147115.1 Myotis lucifugus | reverse complement strand
GGTACTCCTAAGCTGGCCTTTGCTAAAAACGTCCTCAATCTGATTGAGGTACATTCGCTGAGGTTGACCCCTTCCAACTCTCCCATCCACACTCGTCTTGTATACTTGTTTCGTCTATCTCCTTTCGTTCATCCTCTCTATATGTCCAAACCATCTCAACATACCTTTCTCAATCCTCGACACTACATCTTCTTTCACTCCACACGTTCCCTAAAATTAACTTAATAAACTTTACTTAAAGTTTTAAGTCAACTTCGCACGTGGTATTTTGTGGAAGAGCCACACTCAAGGGTCCAAAGAGCCACCTGTGGCTCTCGAGCCACGGTTTGCCGACCACTGCCCTAGGGAATCTTCCTAAGGTGAATTACTAAGTGAAGCAAGGGTATGTTAACTCAAAAATAAAAAGACATCTCAGAGTGAGAGGCAACAAGCATTTATTTGAGATCAACACGAATAGCGATCCGGGAAGCGCGGGTTCAGGCAGAAGCCCAAACAGTGTTCCGAGGAGGAGCCAGAGGGGACGGGTGTTATGAGAAAGGTCAGGTTGACAGTGACATCAATAGAAGAAGGCGTTGTTATGGGCGCAGGTAACATGACATGGTGATGCTAATTCTAAACATGCCTTAAATTTCAGTCCCGTAGTCACAATAGCCGCCTCCTTGTTATCTTTGCAAACAGTTCTTTGGGACACAAGGTTGCCCTAGGCCCAGTGCAAAGGTTATTTTGCCCTGCTTTAATATTCTAAATATTCGAGGCATAGGATGTGCACAGCGGTTCCTCTGGGACGGCAGCTCCAGGGCCATTTAAAGTGGTTCCGTTGATATTATTTTTATTCACAGCAGGAACAGGGCAGGAAGGGGCAGGGAGGGACTGCAGGGTGGCATCAGGTGGGCCAGGCTCACAGTTATAACGGGGGGCGGGGGAGAGCGGATGGTGTAGAGGGGACAGACAAAGAGGGGACCGCTCAGAAGGAGAGGACTGAGGGCCTTGGTCTTCTCTGTGCCCTTGGCCAGCACCTGAACCTGCAGGGGTGACACTGAACCCCTGAAGTGGACCAGAGACCAGGAAACCACACACCAGCTCCTGCCCGCGGAGACCCCTTTAAGCTCTCTGAGATGCTCAGCGTTTGTAATTCAGAAAATCACAAGGCCCGCCTCCCCGTTCAGCTCTGACCACCCATCTAAAGAGGAGCCCCTCCCCTGCCCATTTCCTGTCCTATGCCACCCCGAGGCCATGCCCTGCAGGACTCTTACTCTTGAAGCAATGACCTGCCCTCCCAGCTTGCTTGGGACTGAGGGGTTCCAGGGCCAGGGGACCCGGGACAGTTCCCGCACCTGAGACCAGGTGGCCATGGTTCCGAGGTGTGTTCTCTGATTACTTGCATCCTGTCTACCTCCTCCACCAGGCGGTCCGCTCTCTGAGGGGACAGACTTCCCATCTCCTCATGACGTGTCTAGTGTGGGCTGGGCCTGTGGATGGGGAGGGAGTGACAGGGTCATGTTGTGCCTTGGGGTGGTGCAGACTGTGGGCAACGCCCTTCTTAATTGGCTTCAGACTCTCCTCTGAGATCATTTCCCTTTTTATGACGAGGTGGCAATTTCCTGTCCATCATAGGAGAAGCCCAGGACTTTGTACACCTGTCAAGAGGTGAAAAAGCAGGAAGAGAGTTCAAGGAGAAGGCGGGCGGGTTCCCGTTGGCGCCTTTGGTGGAGGAGGTGGAGCACAAGTCCAGCCCCACAGGTGAGCTTGCCTGCCAGTCAGGTGAGGGGCGGGGTGTGCGGTCCAGGCTGAGCTGGGGGACCAGGAAGAGGAGCCCTCAGAGCACCTCGGGGCCAGCTCTCAGGAGTCAGCCCACACCTGCCTGGGTGCTGCCGGTTCCCGGCTGGGCTTGAGGCGACGAGGCAGCAGGACATGGCGGGGACGACGCGGCCTGTGCTGTGGGTGCTCTGTGGGGGTGAGTAGGCCCTTCCCCGCCCAGTGCCCAGGTGGGCGAGTCTCCCCGGGAGGCCCTGCTGGGCAGAATGACACGTTCTGTCGTTCAGGTGGCGGGTTCTGGTCCAGAACCCATAATCAGAATGCTTTTTCATTCGCATATTAGTAAATAGGATCCCAGCCCTTTTCTGAAATGAAGAATTCGCAAATTCTCAAACACCATATTTTCTGATCTCAAATCAGAATAGAGGGTCGGACACAGGATCTGACCCTTGGGACAAAGTGTTTGAAATTGAGTTTGTCCTGGAAAATCCAGGATCTATGGATTTAGACATGTTCACTACTTGAGATTTTAACCTTTGCCTTAAGACCAGAGAAAAAGTCAATGTGAAGAGTGTTAACATCTGCACCACATACAGGGAAACTGAGGCAGAAAGATAATTCAACTGACCCAATATCATTCCCAGAGCAAAAGAAGACCCAACCCTTCAACAAGAACGACAAACAAAGGCGAGGCAGGCCCTTCCCAAGGCCCCAGCTCCTCAGCCTCTGATTCTCTGCTCACCCAGAACTCAGAAGACGGGCCCCACAAAATCGGAATCAGACAGCTGTGGCCAAGCAGCTGCGTCCCAGCCACATCGCTGTGTGAGACCGTGGAGTCCCTAGAGTTAGGATGGAGGAAAGCTTGGCGCTAGGGTCCTGGGCCTGGCGGGAATGGGAATGGGAAGGGAAGGTGAGAGATGGGGCTGGAAATTTTAGGAGTAGATTTCACTCGGTGTATTTGGCAACACTGAGAAATCCCATCAGCCTGCAGCGTAGAAGCGATTGCCGGCTCCAGGGAGCTGGGAAGAAAGGAGGGAGGCGAAGGGTCATCGCAGGAAGCACAGCATCCCAAGCCCTAGGCCTGGAGCCAAGGAGGCTCGACGAGGCAGAGCTCACCTTTCAGCTGTGTGCCTGGCTGGTTTGGCTCAGACTGAAGGGTCCCGGGTTTGGTTCTAGTTAAGGGCACGAACCTCAACTGCAGGCTTGATATTCAGGGAAAGTGCAGGAGGTAATCAATTGATGTGTCTCTCCCACATCGATGTTTCTGTCTCTGTTTCTCCCCCTTCCTTCCACTCCCTCTAAAAGTCAACAACAAAAAATAATCAGCTTGTACAGGAAGCCCCAGAACCCGCCAGCCAGGCCCAGACCGTCCTCCCAGGCCCCCAGGCTCCCACCTTCCCCACCTCTCCACTCCTGGAGGGCGGCCTGGTTCTGGGGAAGGGCTGGGTCGAGCTTGGAGATAGATCTGGGAAAGACCGATTCGCTCAAGCCCAGGCCGCCAGGTGGTCCATCTGACTGGGGCCTGAGGGGCCTGGTCACCAGGTTACAGGGCCTGGGCCACTCCTTCACGCAGACAGCTCTTTACTGGGCACACTTTGTGCGGGCACCGACGGGGTGAGGCTCAGCTGGCAGACCAGGTGGGAATGGGCGGGGGCTGAAGGGAAGCGACCGTCCTGCCCGGCTGGGCTGTGATGCCCGCCTTCCCCTCCCCCATCCACTGCAACCCATGCCTGAATGAAAAGAAAGTTGATTTGCTTAGGAAATGACCTCAAAACAAAATGCTCACCCAGTGTAGAACGGAAAGCGGTCCTAGCCCTGCGTTGCCTGGAGGGTCCGTCTGCCCCCCCGCCCCTGTGAGGAGGAACCTGTTCTTGGGCTTGTGTTCAGATGAAGTGTGTTTCTGCCCCCTCTCCCCCTGCCCAGGCCAGAACCCCTGCCCACCACCTGGCCTTTCTCACCAGAGGAGGGGCTGGAGCCCGGGGCAGAGGGCCCAGGCTGGATGGCCCCTCGAGTCCTAGGACAGTTCGCTGAGTGAAAACATTTGGGGGAGAAATAGCCATTGCCACGTGCATGTGAGCGACGAAGGCCTTCGAAGGTCAAACCTAAGAGCAGCCAGGTGGCCCTCCACCATCCTCAGGAGAGGACCCCGAGGAAGGAGCAGGGAGATTGGGGAGGGCTGCTGGAGGAGGCGGAGTTCTGCACCTGGACTTGCCCAGTCATATCTTAGATCTTGCTGATGTCCTGGGCAGAGTAACTCCACGCTGATAACAGGCCCAGCCCCTCAGACTGCGGGAGGGAGAAGGTATCACATCAGATAACGTAGGGGATGAAACAGAAGGCAGTGCCTTTAGAGAATTTAAAAACAACACTGACCGTGACCAGCCCTGGGCCTGACAGTTCTAACGTCAGTGACAAACACTTCTTCCTCCCAGGCCTCCCACGGGGCCCAGCCCCCTCTTCCTTCGCTCACTTCAGTGTGGGCAAAGTTCACCTCCATACACCTCCACTTCCTAACCTGTGAAATGGGCAGGCTAATCTCAAAGGTGCAGAATGCTCACTGTTCCTCCCGGAGGTGCTGCCGGATATTCAGAGTTCGTAGGTGCAGAGATCTAGGAAGAGTGCTGGCACCAGGAGCATTCAATAAATGCCTGTTATTATCAGTGCGGGCAGGTGTGCGTTACAGAAAATAACTAGACTTTGGTTCCTCATCGCCGGAGGGCGCTCACCTGGCAGACCTGCGCCCAGAGTCAGGATGACTGGGAGGAGCCCGGAGTTGTCACCCCGCAGAGGCTGCTAGAGGAAACACCAACCTGAGCCCAGAACTCCAGGGATTTCTGGGTCATCAGACCCCATGAGGACTGGGCGTGGTGACAGTCCCAGCGGCAAGAAAAGAGATTCAGAGAGAGGAACCCCCCAGGAAAAACGTCCCTGAACAGTGGTGCCCAAGGCCCAGAAGTCTTTGAAGACCTGATAACACACTCACACACACACACACACACACACACACAGCCCACAGCCCTGGAACTAGAGGAACCCTCCTTGAAGCGGAAGTGAGAAAAACTTGGGGAAAGACTGCTTTACACAGAGAAGTAAAGGAATCCATCACCCTCAAATCCTCCAGATGAGAAATGTGTTTTTTTCTCCCCTCATCTAAACAAATGCACTGAACCAGTGGGTGCTGATCCACAATGGGTTCTGGCGGGAACCAGCTTTCTAAGTTCCTGACTTGCAGGCTGGTCCTGCCGTTCTAGAATCCTCCCCTTGGGGGTCTTCGTTAGAGCCCTCCCCCCTTCCCCGGCGGGGGAACTGCCCCTAAATGCCTTCCACTTGGCCACTCTGAGTGCCCGGCTCCTGTTGGTCACAGGCTCAGGTGGGTCAGTTTGACTCCCCACTGGAGTCAGAGTGCCGTGGGGACCGTACCTGGGGCACCGGACAGAAAACAAGTGGGGGCAGGGCGGGACCCCCTGCTGGCCACACTGCAGCGGTGTGACGGCAGGGGCCAGGGGAGCAGGTGGCAGGATCTGTCTCAAAGGGCCCGGATGGAACAGTGTGCTGTTTGGACTCAGTGGTGGTGAGCCCCGAAGGGCAGAGCTATTGGGCTGGGAGGTAGAGTGAGGCTGCCCCTGCCTTGGCCGTACTCGGGTTTTATCTCCTCCTGCCCGCCCAGGGCACCAACTGTCACCCCAGAACCCGCCTCCTCCTGCCGGCCTCCCTCCCCTCGGCCACCCAGTGCCCTGAGCTGCGTTGTCTCTGCCTGTGAGTCAGGCGGCCATAAACACCCGCAGGACCTGGGACTGCTACAAAGTTCACTGGGGACAAGCGGGCGGGGCAGGCCGCCAGCTCCCGCCCCTCCCCTGCCCAGGCTGGGTCTTTCCATCTGCTTCTCCTCTGTTGTCTCTCCCTCTGGGAGCTCCTACCCTGGAACCCCGCTCAGGTCTCTTCACCTTCTGCCCCAGCGGGGACCGGAGAGACCCCCGCGAGAGGCATGATGGGGCCCCTGGCTCCAGCTGGCTGCGCCCTGCGACAGGCCAGGTCCTCCCGGTGCCGCGCTGCCTGCGTGACTTACAAACCAGAGCCGGCGAGATGGTTCCAGGAGCGCGCGTGCCTGTGGCTGGACGTTTGGAAACTAAAAATGCACAAAACCCCCAAATTGCCCCGTGACCCCAGAACCCAGTCAGCTGCGACCATCCTGCGTGCGGTTCTGTGTTCTCCTAGAACAGGGGTGGGCAAACTTTTTGACTCGAGGGCCACAATGGGTTCTTAAACTGGACCGGAGGGCCAGAACAAAAGCATGGATGGAGTGTTTGTGTGAACTAATATAAATTCAAAGTAAACATCATTACATAAAAGGGTACGGTCTTTTTTTTTTTTTAGTTTTATTCATTTCAAACTGGCCGGATCCAGCCCGCGGGCCGTAGTTTGCCCACGGCTGTCCTAGAACCTGCTCTCTCTGCCGTGGCGGGAAGCGGTGCGGCTGTGCAGACAGGCGCACGGCTCATCCGGTCCCTCGTGTGCACATGTCCACCTTGGAAACGGAATCCCTGGGGCTGTTTCAAGGCCCGGCCCCTTGGGCGGCCTTTCCTGTCCAGTCCTGGTCCCACAGCCTGCCCTCTGCCCACTCTTCACTCCTCAGCACAGGGGTGGGGAACATCCGGCCCATGAGCCGAATAAGGCCCGAGAAATCATTGGGTCTGGCCCTGCCAAGGCCTTAGTGGTGAATTAATTAAACGTTTGACCAAATATAAGCAGGCTAGTTTTTAAGTTGCTAATTCTGTATGGAATGGTGTTATAAATATCCAAATGGCCCTGACAGAGAAAAGGGTCCCCACCCCTGCCTACACACCGGCATTGAACGCATCATTAGGCTCCAGTAGGTGCCGGCTGGCGTGGCCTCTGACCCGTCTGGGCAGGGACTGTGACTGTGCATGAACCGCTCACTCAGCGAGGTCGTCTGAGCCCTCAGCTCCGTGGAGACGCGTTGGGGCGGGAAGGAGCCCTGTCTGGGGAGGGGAGGAGGCCTGCACCCACCCACCCTCATCCACCCTGGAAGAGTGTGCGCGGGACGGACACCTGCCCGAGGTGGCCCTGAAAGCCAGCAAAGAAAACGGAAACACTAGCTCGAAAGCCACCTGCCCCCCTACGCTCACGGCAGCGTATTCACCGCGGCAGGATGCGGAAGCCGCACAGGAGCCCGCAGAGAGGAGTGGCTGAAGGGGACGTGTACAGACACTCAGCCACGGGAAAGAAGGAAACTGCCATTGGTGGCAGCACGGATGGACCTTGAGGGCATTTCTAAGTGAAACAAGTCAGACAGAGAAAGACAAATACGCATGATTTCACTTACATGTGAAATCTAATAAACACAAACAAAAAACCCCAAACAAAAACACTCATGGAATCAGAGATTAAACTGGTGGTTGCCGGCGGGAGGGCGCAGGGAGCCGGGGGAAAAGGTGACGGGGTTGAAGTAATGACACTGTCACAGCTTTGCAGGGTGGCAGGTGGTTAGGAGACGTGGAGTGGTGATCACATCCTAAGGCATGTGCATTTCGAATCCCTATACTGTACACTTGAAACTAATGTGATACCGGATGCCAACTACGCCTACAGAAATAAATCACATAAAAGCCAGCGCAGTAGGGCTGGGTGTTCCCAGTGGGTTCCCAGAGGAGGTGGCTGTGAGCAGGCCCGCGGCAATGCCCAGCGCCTGCACTGAACTGGGGCCACTGGGGAAAACCAGTGAATTGATTGGCATTTGCAGATTCCTAAGATCCATGTTGAACAAAAAGTTCAACAAACATTCATCGATATCTAACCCCCCATCTCCCCCCAGGGCCAGTTGGAGGCCATTCGTATGAGGGGGCAGGAAAAACCCACCTGCGAGCATGCAGGGCCCCTCCCAAAGACCGCACTTCCTCAACACAGAATGCGGGCCCAGCCCTGGGCAGGCAGTCGCCTCTGGCCTCGCACCAGCTCCTCCCCCCTAGGAGGCGGCGTCTGTCCGTCCGTGGGAGCAGATGGATGTCCTAAGTGGAGGCAGTACTGCCAGTGCCCCCAGGGCCCCCACGTTCACTGTGTGGCCTCCCGCAGCCAGTCCATCAAGCACTTCATTACCCGCCTCGGGTGTGTTGCTTCCCGGGAGCTCTCAAGAGACAGTTCATCTTCTTAACAAACCGTGATGATTTGCTAGCATCACCGAGGCTTCGCTGGTCTCCGGCCCCGCCCCTTAGGGAGGCTAAAGGCTTCGTCTGGGGCCGTGGTCGGCAAACTGCGGCTCGCGAGCCACATGCGGCTCTCTGGCCCCTTTGAGTGTGGCTCTTCCT
>NW_005871326.1:1634041-1641440 GCF_000147115.1 Myotis lucifugus | reverse complement strand
GGGCACCTCGGTGAGGGACGGTTTCTGCCTTTGTTCCCCCCACCCCCACTCGCGCCCCTGCCCGGCGCCCCCTGGGCTCGGCGCTCGCCGGCCGGCTCTCATGGCCTCCCCTCTCGGTGTGTGTTGCCTCTAGGATGGCGGAGGTACCGCCTGGGCCTAGCAGCCTCCTCCCACCCCCGGCACCTCCGGCCTCGGCGGCGGCTGAGCCCCGCTGCCCCTTCCCGGCGGGGGCCGCCCTCGCCTGCTGCAGCGAGGACGAGGAGGACGACGAGGAGCACGAAGGCGGCGGCGGCGGCGGCGGCAGGAGTCGGGCGGGCGGCGAGGCGACGGCGGCGGCCAAGGGGCATCCGTGCCTCCGGTGCCCTCAGCCGCCGCAGGAGCAGCAGCTCAACGGATTGATCAGCCCCGAACTGCGGCACCTCCGGGCGGCCGCCTCGCTCAAGAGCAAGGTTTTCAACGCGGCCGAGGCGGCCACGACCACGGCCACCCCCGACGGGGGCCCCAGAGCGACTGCCACAAAAGGAGGCGGGGTCAGCTCGGGCGAGAGCCCCCCGCGCTGCCTTCCCAGCCACGCCAGAACTGCGCTCCCCGGGCCCGCGGAGGCTGCGGCGGCCCGCAATGGACTGGCGTAGGGCGCCGAGCAGGAGCATGTATGAGGATGATGACTAGCAGGTGCGGCTGCTGTCTTCCTTCCTTGACCGCCGGCTGCAGTTTTTAGAAGCCCATCAAGCCCGGAGGCGGGAGCCCGGGGAGGATCGGACGATACGTTATGTCCGATATGAATCCGAGCTGCAAATGCCCGATATCATGAGACTGATCACCAAAGATCTGTCTGAACCCTACTCCATTTATACCTATAGATATTTTATCCACAACTGGCCACAGCTGTGTTTCTTGGTAAGTGGATGGCAGGAGAGGAGGGTGAACCCGGCGGAGAGAGCCAGGCCGTGCAGGGCAGGGAGTGTGAGGGCAGAGAGTGGCCCTGGATCTAGCCTGCCTGGCGTGGTGCGTGCCACGCGCTGTCAGGTGCGTGTGCTCCCTCCTAGGTGCTCGGTGAAACTTCGGAAGGTAAGAAGTCGTGACCCGGGTTACCTTGATGCCGATGTTCAATGCAGCAAGCCTGTGCCGCCGCGTGCCGGGGGTCTTCTATCCTGTTTGCATTCGCTTATAATACTGTTTAACCTCTTTAATTACCCTCCCTCCTCCTCCAAGTACTCTGCAGTCATTTAATTTGAACACGATTCTGTTCGGATGCAGACCTTATTAATCTCTCAATTACAGCTCTAATCAGGGAAGAGTGTGTGCATAAACATGTTTTGGGGAAACGTGATTTGTCAGTAAACTTGCTGCGGCCGCACTGGAGAATGAAATCTCACTAGCATATTCTGTAATTACGGAGATTGTTTCCTTTACTTCAGCAGGACAATTAACAGTTGTAGCCAGACTGCCTTCTGGTACGTGATTGCAGATGGTGCTACTAACACTTCTGGTGGCTAGACAACTCCTGAAACTTGAACAAAAATACCCTCTTGTGAAATGTAGGAAACAAAGTGTGAAATTACTAACTTAATTTTTTTTCTTTTTTAAGAAACTGGTCATAGATATGCCTAAATGCTAGTAGTAATACTGGCTTGTGTCAAGTATAATTGACAAAATTCTTACTTATATGTAAGCAAAAAAGACGGGGCTACAAATAAGCGGAACAATTTTTTTAAACTTTACATAATACTCGTGGTCCAATAGTTTCTTTCCAGTTATATTGACCAGTTTCACTTCTTTTGAAACCTTTCACTTATATTAACGGCAAGTATATGCTTTGTATCATATACTCACAAATACATTGTTTCCATTGAATTTTACTGAAATGCAACATGCTTTAAAGGAGCATTTTATGATATGTAAAGGGAAAATCTACTACTATTATTTATCCTTTCAGCATTGATTTAGTTGCACTTGGTAATTCCCTGCAAGACATTTTAACAATACTTAAGAAATCCATCTTTTTTATTCTGTAACTTAGTGATAACCTAAAAATATATTCTCAGTATTGTAAATAATGGTTGTTCTGCTATTTTCTAAGTGTTCACTTTGCTAAACTTAAGTTTAGTATTTTTTTTAAACTGTGGGAACTATTTTATATTCTATGAAACTCCTCTTAGGAGTCTAACCATTGTATCCAAAAATGGGAAAATGATTTTTTTGGCAGTATTATAAATATCATATCAAATTCCATTGTAATTGCTAAATATTATAGATTGACTTTAACTGTAAATTGACCCACAGAAGCATACAATTGAGGCACACTTTAAATTGAAATAGTATATTTATTTCTGTTAATTTCAGAAAATAGTTGTATATAGAGGGGTGGATAAAAGTAGGTTTACAGTTGTGAGTACATGAAACACAGTTGATTCTTATATTATTATTTATTAATTATTATTTTTCCATACGAACAACTGTAAACCTTTTGCCCACCACTGTATGATATTTAGTCAACTTTTGAGTTCTGATATTACCTAGACCTCTCTCAACTCGTCTGCCATTTTAGACTCTGATAAACTTAATATTAGTAAACTTTAGTTTTGATTTTATATAGACTCCTCCCAATTCGCCAGTTAATTTGTGCTTTAACCCTTAAGATTAAATTTGTTTAACATTAAATTCTGAGTATCTAGAAATCGAAATATGAAAAAGTGGTTGACCTATAAGATTTACTAGTGCAAGTATGAATCTGGTGGTGTGGAACATAAAATGATAGCTGAACAATTAGAGGCTATGTAGCCTCGGGCCTTTTTATTGACATTTAAAAAATTAGAATTTCCCATAAGAACTAATTTAAAACAAATATTATGTGTATGTTTATTTTGAATCATATCATTTTAGAACTGTAAAGGCTCCTAGAGATAATCTAGCTCAAATTTATTTTATTAATGAAAAAAATTATGGGCCAGAGTGACTTTAAAATGTTTAAATCTCTAGATATTCAGTGGCAGGAAGGTAAAGCTAGAACTCAGGTCTCCTGGCCACATGGAAACAAGAACCTGAAAAATGACATACCCTTGGTCTATTCAGTGAAGATCATTATGTCACAAAGTTATACTTCTTAAGGGACAGATGTCCTTACAAACATCAATCTCAAGTGATTAGAAACCTCCAAAATATTCCTGGTTTCATGAGTAACCTGTAATGGATTAAATGAAATATCTGAGGTTGAACCTTAGAAAATTGCCAATTCTTGACCATATTTGACTAACACAAATGATAGGGTTGTTGCTTTTTTAAATTCTCACTGGAGGACATATTTTTATTGATTTTTAGAGAGAAGGGAAGGAAGAGAGAGAAACATCTTGTTGCCTCCTACATGAGCCCTGACTGGGGATTGAACCCGAAACCTAGGTATTTGCACTGACTGGGAATCGAACCTACAACCTTTTGGTGTACAGGATGACGCTCCAACTAACTGAAAGTCCCAGCCAGGGCCAAATGATAGTTTCTTCTGATTCTTTCTAATAATTGTAACATGTGAAAGTAGAGTACTGTACAACTTGGAGGCACTGTCACTCTGTACTTAACTAATTTCTCATTGCAGTTCATGATATTTTGAACTGCAGTTGGTGCGTTTTCGAACTTCTTAAACTTATTACCAGTGATGTATACTACTTCCATTTATTTGTTCTAAATTTAACTTTCTGGCTTCCTCTGGAAACTACGCTTCTTTCCTATTTGTAGTGTTCTGGAATTTGGGACTCTCTGGATTTCACACAATTTATATTTTATATCTATATTATAGATTGATAAGCCTTTGGTCTTTAGAGTTAAGTCTTGCCAGGAATTTTTCAGTTACCATCTGAAAAAAGAACACATTTAATAGCAGAAGCTTTTATTTGGAAAAAATTAACAAGTAATTTAGTAATTCTTGTAAGTGTATATTCATCAGCAATTTATCAAGAAAAAATAGCATTGGCCTTCCTCACTACCAACATCTTGTTAATAATAATATATTATATATTGGGCTTTTATTTTTAAATGATATGTACAACTTGATTCTTGCTCCTATAGATTCTTAATTAGGAAGAAATCAATCTAGTCCAAGAGGGACCTAATATACTTTGCTTGTTATTTTCTTGGTCAAAGGACAAAGATTTGTTTGAAATTTCTATATAATTTGAAAGTATTGTCCAGCTGTATTGTATGTAGTGGTTTTAAAATTGTCCTCTTTTAGATGGTTTATTCACTGTTAAAAGTAGTTATTCTACAGTTTTGTATCAGAGATTTACATAGATTTCCATTTTCCCTAGCTAATGAGGTGAGGCCCCAATTTATTTTAATATACCATTTGGTCTGTGGTATGTCCACATGCGCACCACAACCACACATATATGTTTGAAGTGTGTTTTCATGTTAAAAAGTTCAACCAAGCAATTTTTGCATAAATTTCAGGTTTTCAAAAGATTTTGAAAGAACCAGATTGATATATCATGAATGAAAATGGCCCCAAATGGTTTCGGATTGTGTGATAAAACATAAATTAATTAGTGTGGATTGTTGAATTTAATATTCCTTTAAAAGGATTTTTCTGACCTAATTTAGATTTGCAGGAAATGGATTAGAATTATCGTGCCTAAAAGATTTCTCCACAGTTTTTTTTTTTAAAAAGGGTTTTGTAATCAAATTATAGAATGATGGACTAAAACAATCTTAAAACAGATTTAAATTAAAATAGGTATTAAGTATAAATTGGGCTTTACTTATTAATTTTTTGTTTTTGAAATAGTTTCTTCTGAAAAGTTAATATTGTTAAGAGATAATTTGAAGTTTTCATTTTTTTCTAATAAGGGCTTTTAACAGCAAGTATTTCTGGCTTACACATTATTAAACAATTGGAGCTATTGCCCTATTTATATTGACCAGACTATATATAGTATTACTAGAACATTTTATCAGTGATAGAATTTTTGAAAGCCATATTTTTAGTTTTCAAAAAAAATATGGAAATCTTAATTACTCTGGAAAGCTGTACATTTTTGTTTAAATAGAAAGCTCTGATTTTGAGTTCTATGTATACTATGAGCTTTATGATAATGACTTCACTGTCAAGAGTGTCCTAAAAATTAGACCATTGTATATCCATCTACTCTTTGTAGTATCTCAATAACAAAATCCCCTTGATTAGGATCCAAGGAATAGCTTAAAACAATCCTTTTTCTGAAAATATTTTACATTTCTTTCCTGATCAAAATTTACTGTTCAAGTATAAATCATGTCATATCTTTCACAAAAGCTTTATTATAAACTTAAAGTTATTGTACTCTGCCAGTAAACAAGTTTCACAATATTTTATCATATCCTAATGAAGACTTTTTCTTTAAAAAGCTATTTTCACATGTTCCTCCTTCCCAAATCTTAAATATGTATTTATTGCAAATAATATAATTATAAACCTCTTATAAAGCTAATTATAACTAGAGACCTTTAAAAAGCACTTGAATGTTTACCTATGGAATTTTGTTTTTCCCCCCTATGCTTTGATAATAAGCATAAGAAATTCATGTTTTAAAGAATGTTGAAAGATCTTAAAACTAGAACATTTGAAGGAGCTTTAGGATTTAGATTTCTGAAACTTCTGCTCTCTTGCTAGAATTCTCATTATCTCTTCCTCCCTCAAAAATGCTGACCAGTGGTTGGTTGCTGTTTCCCTGGGTGCAGTACCTGGTGGCATTATGTTCTTCATAATTGTTTGTTTATTTTTAAGGCCGTGGTAGGGGAGGAGTGTGTAGGTGCCATCGTTTGCAAGTTGGACATGCACAAAAAGATGTTCCGCAGAGGTTATATAGCCATGTTAGCCGTGGATTCCAAATACAGGAGAAATGGCATTGGTAAGGAAAATATTATGTCATTAAAGGAATGTATGAGTTCTTTTTTGTATTTTGAAGCAGAAGATTTAAGTGTAAACATGTGGAAATGAGCATGATGCTAAGGGAAGAAAATCAAAATTGTTTTTACCTAAAAATATTTCCAAAATGTGTGTGTGTTTTTTGAGAGAGAGAGAAACATTGAAGTGAGAGCTTCCTCTTTCAAACCCCCTCCCCTCCCCCCCATTCGAGCCCAAAACTCACAGGGGATCAAGTTGGCAACCTTTCAGTGCAAGGGACGACCCCCAACCAACTGACCCACACTGGCCAGGGAACCAAAATGTTGTTAATGATTTTTAAAAATTGTTTGAGAGATTATCTTTTTAATAAGTAGCAGGTTACCATTTTTTGCCTCCAAACATTTACTATGTTCAGAATGCTTTGCATTATACCAAGTACTGCAGTTTTGATAGCATTCTTAGGGTACTTGATCATAGCTTTAAGCTGTCTATGCTTGGGTGAAGTGGACCTCAATGAAGGCAAAATAATGGAGAAATTGTTAACCATTATTTAGTACTAGTAATTGTATTAACAATTCAAAGAAGACCAGGAAAAGGAATTCTTACCATTCCCAATCATCTCTTTCTTAGGTCTACCTTTTTTTGGCATTTTTCAGTTAATCTTACAATGGTCATTAGAGTCATTTGGGTGATTAAAAAACAAATACATAGGCCCCTCCCGCTGAGAATCTTGTTTGTCTTGTTAGAAGGAGGGCTGAAGCTTCCCCAGATGACTGTGATCTAAGCCTGTCCTAATATTTAGGACCTACTGGCTCTTTGTTTAAGACATAAGAGCAGATTGACAAGTACTCTTGTCTGGGCATGTCAAATTCTGGGATGTACTGAAGCTAAGTTAGTATTCATGAAAGAATATTTGATGCCTATACCAGTATTTAATTACCAACAGTTTTTTCTCAACTATTAGTATTATTGTCCAATTTAAGACAATCTTATTTATCCTGGGAAATCATTAAGAATAGGTTCACTTACTACATTAAGTTTAACCAACTTACAGTGTTATAGTTTACCACCAAGATTTTTAATGAATCAGGCTTGTTATATAAGCCAGGATTGAGACTTTGATGCATTAAAAGAGCTGGTAAGAACTCATGGAAAATGATAGGCAATTGTCTGGCTGTTTCGGAAGGCAGAAGCCAGTGGCTTGAAGGTTGCATCTGAGCCCTCAGACATTTTGTGTGGCCCAAATAATGTGTTTTTGCTCATGTTTTGGGAATTAAGAGATTTTTTATAAAATTTGGATTTCTTTCTTAAAATTCACATTTGGCAGTTGTTTTCCCTTTAATGTACCAAATATATCTGACCCTAACCTAAGATATATTTTGCTAGACATTTGCAGACACACCACTGACATCATCTATATACTAGTGGCCGGGTGCCCGGAATTCGTGGGGGGGGGGGGGGGGGGGTTCCCTTAGCCCAGCCTGCACCCTCTCCAATCTGGGACCCCTTGGGAGATGTCTGACTGCC
>NW_005871326.1:1616467-1617988 GCF_000147115.1 Myotis lucifugus | reverse complement strand
GGTTTTATAGCACCATTTTAATGGCAAATCATCTACATATTTCATTAGCTCTTATGAGAGTAGCCTAAACTAGCAAGTGAAGAGAGCAAACTTTGTCTTTTCATTGTGGAGAATACTAAAATAGGTAGAAGTATATAATGATCTCTCTATGTACTTAACTAGGCCCAACACCCATGGCCTGTCTGGTCCCATCCATTCCCCACCTGCCCTTCTCAGATTTTTTTCCAAACAAATCTCAGAGATTATATTTTATCTATAAATATTTTAGTACTTATTTCAAATGGTAAGGCCTAATTTTAAATAACAAAACCACAGTACTATTACACAATAATCTTTAATCATTATATAACCAGTATTAATGCTTCAGTGTTTAGGAAATTGTTTTTGACAGCAGTATTGAGATGCATAAGAAATGGAGAGTAAATAGGACTAGAAAAGAGATCACTCAAAGAGGATAAAGGATTTCTATTACAAGGACAGTAGACACCGAAGTCGAAGTCGGTAAATTTGGAGGTGCAAATGGAGAGAAAAGTGGAAGAGTAGAGCTAAGGTTGAACGGAGGGGGCTGCCTTGTATATCCCAAGTGCCTGGTGTTTTCTTATGTAAGAAAAAGGAGCTGATAAATAAAGACTTAGAAGAAGGGGTTGGGTTTTTGAAGTATAATCAGTGAAGCATGGCAGATAAGATATTGGGTGAGCAGGAGAGAAAAAATAGGTGGTCATACAGGGACACAATCTTTCCCACTCTCCCCAAACGGTTGTTGACCCATGGACTACCTTAAAGAAACTGAAACCTTATAGATGTTCTCTCCCAAACACATTTTTAAACAAAAATTCCCAAATCTTAACCAAGTTATTTGGAAAAAGAACAATACTTTCAAGGAGATACCAGTAGGCTTTGACATAGTTGTCATGCCATCAATGATTCAAGTCTTAAATGCTGAACTAATGGCTTTAGACTCAATAGCATTCTCAGCCTCAAAAGACAAAGTGATTTTGCATTTCTTTTCATAAATTGTCCTTAGGACAGCAAGATGGTTAGAGGGTTTCCCCATAATTGGGATATTTGCCTTTAGTTCCCAGTTTTCTGCACTGTTTACCTATGACCTCAGGCCAGTTGCTTAGCTTCCTTGTGCCTGGTATTCATATTTTTTTATTTTATTGATTTTTTACAGAGAGGAAGGGAGAGGGATAGAGAGTTAGAAACATCGATGAGAGAGAATCATCGATCAGCTGCCTCCTGTACACCCCCTACTGGGGATGTTCTCACAACCAAGGTACATGCCCTTGACCGGAATGGAACCTGGGACCCTTCAGTCTGCAGCCCAACGCTCTATCCACTGAGCCAAACCAGTCAGGGCTGGTCTTCATATTTTTATGGAATAATTACAGCAGCCTCCCTTTGGCAGGACATTATAAGAAAACTGTGAGAAATGCCCTGAGTGATTTGCTGATGTAAGACCATACTTAGTGCACTCCAGCAAAGCTGCTTCTTCTAGGTGACTTTCCCCCCATTTTATTG
>NW_005871326.1:1612681-1614524 GCF_000147115.1 Myotis lucifugus | reverse complement strand
CATGCACCAGGCCACTAGTAGTAAATAAATAGCATGCGGTGAGATTGACTCCTTACAGTTGTCAAAGTAGTTCCACCTACTTTTACTCAGTCTTTAAAAAGATCCTTTGGGATTGAAAGATAAACCAACACTTACAAATGACATCTCTGTCTAAGGTCACAGCAGTGATGAGACCTGAACCCAGGACTCCTGAGTCTCCTAGTTTTCTTCCTATCTGACCTGGTGCTTGATGAAACCCAAAGGGGACAGGCAGAGTCCAGTATGTTTATTTCTGTTGGATAAAATTAAAACTTTAATGAATCCTACTAAATTATTTAATAGGTCCAATTTGTAAAATCCATTAAAGCATTTAGGATTAAGTGGTTTTTCTTAACATCTAATTGGTTTATAATAATTAGGCCTGTAATATCTTTCAAGGGGACTGAAATTGATTTCTTTTTAAAGCAAAACTTGCCTTCCATATTGTCTCATTCTATAAAAATGGAAATGAATACTCTTATTTAGATTATTTATGTTTACTTTTAAACTTTTGAAGTATTGTGCTCTAGTATATAACTCTCTTGCTGTATTTCCAGTAAATTTTTACTTTATCAAACTTCAAATAAGCCTATAGAAATATGTTTCTATGGGAAAGGAGTTTATAGAAAAACTACCTTGATTCAAGTTTAAATTCTAATTCAAATATGTAAAATATTTTAAAACACTATGCAAAATCAGATTATACATATTTTATTTGTAATGCTAAGTCTCAAAAATGCAAACATTAGGAAATTATTTTTGTGTATATATGTGTGAATAATGTGTGTGTAGATATGTGTATATATATGTATATATGTGCATATATATACATATGTGTGTGTGTGTGTGTGTGTGTGTGTTTTATTTTTGTGTATTAGATCCTTTTCCTGGTGGTAAAAACTTGCTTGAATTAGGTTATCAGCTGCTGGTGATACTATGTTATATGACTGTGCCGGTCTCTAAAGCTGGTTTCAAATAGAGTAGGATGCTACTACGCAAAACTTGCGCCACTTAAAACACTGGGCAGGTCAGGGATGCCAAGCATACTGTGAGAGAAAATCTTTACTTTCCTACTCATAAAAACGGTGTTATCAATATGTGCCTTTCAGGGTAGTGATGTGGGTTCCACTCGAGTAATTCCATGACAGTAGGAAATTTGTTCATGGCTGTATTTGTTCACTGCCTAGATCAGTGCCTGGAACACATCTGGCATCAAATAAATGCTGATAACATAAATGCATTACTTGATGCAGAATACTTTGTGAAGTGCACTACAAAAAATATTCAGACTTAAAATCATCAGGAGTCCAAAGTGTGAACTGGCAGGCAATCTGTATTTTCCTCCCGCTCTTTCTCCCTCCTTCCCTACATCATTCTTGAAATTTGCATCATCTGCTAATGTTCTGTACTAAGAACCCGCTCTAGGCTTGGCATCTTGCTGGGCACTGAGGAGACAGAGCCAACTGAATGGCTCTTGTGGGACTCACAGACCTACCTAAAGCTCTGTGTGATATGCAGAGGTGATCGCTAAATTATTTTTTATGATGCCAGAGATGTTGACAAGGTAAGAAATTCGTAGATCAGCACAACCCTAGATATTTCTGAATTATTTTTTTTGTATTTTAAAAAAGATGGAAAAACCTTAATTTGTTGTGAATGTAAATATTTTTTTATTATGTCAATTGCCCAGACACATAAATCCAGATACAATTAACTCCAAATTGTAGATTAGACCTAAGAATTTGAACAAGAAATTTTCATGGAAATTGAGATATTGAATTTATATATTTTAGCCGCAAAGAAGTCATTTTTTATAAACAAGGCA